>NC_132989.1:59621346-59924377 GCF_048564905.1 Vicugna pacos
ATCATTCCTTGTTTAAGTCAAAGCTAATAAGAGAGAAAAGAAAGAAGCAAAAGCTCTGACTTCACCATCATCTGCATCCTATTATCAGGAAGTAACATATATAACAAAACAGACTTAAAGTTAAAAATCCAAACCCTATGGTTACCTTAATTCTTGGGTTTTCATGTCAACTGCCCTCAAGTCTTCACAACATAATTTTCACAACTGTTCAAACATAACCTTTACAAACAACGAGACCTTTCCTGACCGCTTTATTTAATATTACACCCCCTTTTCTTCTTTCTTTCCCACACACATGATCCCCCTCCCTACTTTTCTATTTTTTTAAACAGCACTTACCACTTTCTAACATTCTCTGTAGTTGTTCATTTATTATGTTTCTTGGTCAAAGTTTGTCTCACCCACTAGAATGTAAGTCCTATGAAGGCAGGATTACTGAATATTTTACCCAGTCACACAGCCCAAAGTCTGGCCCCCGAAAGTCTGGACCTCCAGTTCCTACTGGAGGTATTCAATACACGCTTGTCGAATAAATGGATAAATAAATGAAGCGAAAACTCTCGTGATTTCTATCATTCTGTAATTTCTCTACGATAAAATGACTACTGTGTCAAATTTTGTACTGAAAGGTGTGCTATAGCCGGCAAGAGAAAGTTTGGAGCAATAACAGTATACTGTAACCTCTCAAGGCATAAACTCCCTTTCTCTTTAGGATGGAGACCAAGTCTTCTCAACTTAACGTTTTCACAGGTTACCACTCTGCCTGGAATATAGAAATGTTCAATAAATGATTGTTAAAAGAAAGAATGGTTAATTCCAGAAAGACAGAGGAGTGTGGTAAGAAAAAAACTAGCTGACATAACGTCTCAAAAACTCTCAACTTCTAAAAAGGAAGCACAAATACCTTTAGTGCTGCTACAATTTAAAAAAAAATGAATAATGTACTCAAAACCAAACCAGAGCAATGGGACAAAGTGTGGTTTTTATTTTTCAAATGGAATATGCCCCTCCTCAATCTTTTTGTCCCTGAAATGTATACATTAAATCTCCCTGAAAAGTTCTGCCCAACAGTGCTCCCAGGGTGGTATCACTCTGGTGAATGTCAGCGTCTGGGTCAGGCCTTGCATGCTCCCAATATCTCTGTTTTATGGGGTAAGACTCACCTTAACCAGTCTCCTCAGCCAATTACAGAACCCAAATGCTAACTATTAAATTTGCAATAATATGTATCTCGTGCCACACTGAAGTAACTCTTCCCTCATGGGAATTGTTTACTGAGTACTTTCTGGACCAAGGATAGGAGAAAAAGAATCCTTTTTTTTTTTTTTTTTAAAGCTATGGACAGTAAACAAGTCAGTTTACCCTTCTGGGACTAATTCCCTCATCAGTAGTAGGAAGAAGGTGGAAAAGATAAACTCTCAAGTCCCTTTCTATTCCAAAATTCCAGGATTATTTTTTAAATGAGAAGTATTCTTGACTCAACTTTCTGTTTATTTAGCCCTAGATTTGGAGTATTTATAACACACAATTTAAAAAAAAAGCAGACGCTAGAAATGTATGTCTCACTATTTCCTAACAATCTGGTACAACTGAGTTTCCTAAAAAAAAAAAGTCAACAAGCTTGCCTTTCCAGAGCACATCACAAATAGCTTTTGTATTAGAGCTTACTTTAAAAACATGCTTAGATTTTCCTAGATTTTAGCTTCCTAACTTCTTAATTGTAACATGTTGTAAATTTAACCTTCCTAAATTCCACAAATATTCATTGAATACCTTCTCCAAAACACTACCGTTGAACATGAACACACTGCTACAATAGGGACAAGGTAAGAATATTTGGAGAATCAGCAATTACAGGTCACCGGGCCTACCTAAAATTAAATTAAGTTGAATTAAAATACAAATTAAATGATTAAAGTAAAATAAAATCTACTAGCATATTTAGCTCACATATCTTTAGGGGCAACCTAAGAAAAGATGACGTTTTACCATTGCTTTTTTTTACTCAAACACATCAGGATGAACAGGAAAAAGGTTATTTTCACAGTCAGTTCTCTGGATACACTAAGTTGAAGACCATAAGAGGAATCAAGGAATTTTTCAATGGTTCTCAGTCAGTCATGTATTGATTCATTTAGTAATTAAGTGCTGGAGTATCTACTATCTGCAAAGCATTGTGTCATCTATTTAAGAATACGATGGCAGAAAACTGTGTACCAGCAAAGTGCTACACATTTTCTCTCTGTGGTGTGTGTGTGTGTGTGTGTGTGCGTGTGCGTGTGTGTGTGTGTGTGTGTAAGCCACATATTAATGATGTGAAGTCTTTATTGTTTTTATCCCAATTTCATAAATTATAAATGAGGATCTGATAGGGGAACTAACTGGTTTAAGAGTATTGAACAAGTTTTAAAGTGGGATTCAAATCCTGGTGTTTCGACTTATAAGGTCTGCATTCTTTCTAGAACACCACACTGCTGCCCACCAAGCTAAATCAAGCACGAGTCATCTCAAAATGCTGAAATTCTAGTTCACTGTTTCTCAATCTTTTCTAATCCATGGCCCACCACAGGTTCACAATGGCAAAAGAAATAATGCCCATGAAAAATACAATACTATTCTTAATTCTATATTGATATAACACATCTTAACTAAAAGAAAAAGAAGTAAATTCTCCAAAGAGATATCTGATATATTTTGTTTTCACTTATAAAATCGTTTCTTATTCTGCTTGATTAGAGCTCTACTTTAACAGCCAAGGGAGGAAATGTAGAGAAATATCAACTTTTTCACTTTAAATAAATTGCATGCATCTCTTCTTGCTTGAGCTAAGCAATAACTATTCATAAAAACTGGTTTTCCTGTAAACCTCACTTCTCAGTATTCCTTAATATATTACTCCCCACCCCGACCCCCACACTTTACTTTGGACATTCTCACTTCTCCCTCTCTGAAATGCCTCTCTCTCTACTCTCCATCTTTCTAAAATCTACTCAGTTTTTACAGAAGAAGTCAAATTCCACCTGCCTACTCTGATCATGATAGACTCCTAGACTTTCCTATTTTTTAGAGTGTTTCCAGCACTTGTTATTGAGCCAAATGTCCTTTCTACTAGGAGAGTGCCTATGGGTGAAGCCAGACACCCACATGACACAATAAAATGTGACAGGTGTTATAACAGGGTATGGGGTGAAATATCAGGGGAGTGCAAAGTCAAGACTGATTAGTTCTGCTTGCGGAAGTCGAAGAAATACTCAAAGAGGAAACAGAATTACGGCGGCTTGCCCTGCAAGCCCCATCTGCCCCACCTCCTCTTCCTAAGCTTATCTTCCAAAGGACACTTCATGTTCCAAACCTGCTACTCTCACTGCATTGATTGCTCTTCCCTAAAACATGTTCCATCGTCTCTTAACTCTTTGCCTTTGTTCTTTGTCTTCCTTTAGCTAGAATTTCTGTTTCCTATCTTTCTCTGTTGAAATCATGTCCATTTTTCAAGGTATGGTTGAAATGTCGATGTTATCATGAAGATATGGCTTTTTTTTTTTTTTCAATCACAAACAACCATTTCCTCTTCTGGAGTTTAAAATAGAATTTTATTAACATAAGGATTGATTTTCCTATCCAATTCTCCCAAATCTTAGATAAAAATCAGCCTTGATCTCTTGGAAAACTGTCAACTTCTTAAGGGCAACAATTTGATCATATTCTCCATTATAATTATTTTGAAACACATTTTTTACAAAGGAAAACATAGCAAGTATTCAGTATCCTGTACAGACCCTATCACAATTTTGAGCATAGTGTTTTTTCAAACAGCTTTAATGAAGTCTGACTGACAGACAATAAATGGCACATATTTAAAGTGTATGAGTTAGTAAGTTTTGACACATACATATACCTGTGAAACCATCACAATCAAGATAATTAATATATACACCATCCCCAAAGGTTTCCTCATGACCTTCATAGTACCTTCCTGCACCAGTATCACTTCTCACATCCCCAGGCAACCTGTTTTCTGTCACTGCCCATTAGTTTGCATTTACTAGAATTGCATGCAAGTGGAATCATATGTACTTTTTTTTCCTCTAGTGTATTTCACTCAGCAAAATTATTTTGAGATTCATCCAAAACAATGTATCAATGGTTCATTCTCTTTTTATCGTTGAATAATATTCTAATTATGTATCCTTTCACTTGTTGATGGATATTTGGGTTGTTTCATGATTTTGGCTTTTATAAGTAAAGCTGCTCTGAATGTACAAGTCTTTGTATGGACATATGCTTTCATTTACCTTGAGTAAATATCTAGGAGAGGAATGGTTGGATCATATGGTAAGTGGGTACTTCATCTTTTAAAAAATTGATTATTTTCCCAAGGTGGTTGTAACATTTTACATTCTTGTCAGAAATGTATATATCTAGTTACTCCACATTTTCACTAAAACTTGTTATGGGTAGTTTTTTAAATTTTAGCCTTTCTAATAAGTACACTGTAGTTCCTTAGTGTGGTTTTAATTTGCATTTTCCTAATTAGCAATTATGTTGATCATCTTTTTCAGTGTTTATTTGCAATCCATATCTCTCTTTGAAGAAATGCCCACTTAACTCTTTTGCCCACTTTTAAAATTGGTTTGAGTTTTATAAGTTCTTTCCATATTCATGACAAAAGTATTTAATCAGATACTTGTGTGCAAATATTTTCTCCAAGTCTGTGACTTGTGTTCTCATTCTCTTTAACAGTGTCTTTCGAAAAACAAGTTTTTAACATTGATGAAACCCAATTATGGACTGGGTCATATATTTTATTGATTATACATTTTTGGTAACACATCTAAGAAAATTTTGCCTAATTCAAATTCACAGAAGTTTTTGCTTATGTTTTTCTAGTAGTTTTACAGTTTCAGGTTTTAAAATTAGAACTTTGATTAATTTTGAGTTATTTAAAATATGATGAAAATTATGATCCAAAGCCTTTTGTTTGGCAGGTAGATAACCAATTTTTCCAGAACTGTCCATGTATAGGTCCTTCACATATTTCTGAAAAGATTAACCCCTTAGTATTTTCTATTTTGGCTGTTATTTTAATTGATATTTCATAAAAATTTAATTTCTTATTGTTCACTGCTAGTATAGAAATAAAAATTGATTTTTGTATATTGATCTTGTATTCTGCAAACTCACAGAACACCCGTTTGAATAGCTCTTCAGTAGAAAACATTATATTTTCTATGTAAAGGATCATGTGGTCTCTAAATAAAGGAAATTTTACCTACTTTTAAAATCAGAATAGTTTTAATTCCTTCTTCCTGCCATACTTAACTGGAGATAGATAAATAGGTAGGTAGGTAGGTAGGTAGGTAGATAGATAGACAGACAGACAGATAGAAATGTAGGTATACTGTATATACACAGAGGTGGTGAAAATGATCATCCTTCTTTTACTTCTGATCTTAAGGAGAAACATTTGGTTTTTCACCATTAAGTATTTTTATGAACTAAACTATGTCCTCCTAAAATTCATATGTTGAAGTACTAAAGTCCAGTACCTCAAAATATAACTGTATTAGAATATGATGTCATTAAAGAGGTAATTGAGTTAAAATGAGGTCTTTATGTGGGACCTACTCTGACTGGTGTCCTTATAAGAAGATAAAATTTTGGATATAGAAATGCACACATATAGAGGAAAAATCATATGAAGCCAAAGGAAGAAGATGGATATCTATAAAGTAACGAAAGAAAAAAATGTATTTGTTGCAGATTTAAGGATAAATTTAGCCCCTGTCATTTTATCCTGACTCGAGGTAGAATCTAGTAAGTATTCAATACCTTTTAGATCCTGTTTTTAATATTTTTTAATTAAAATTTTTCTATTATGACGGTGCTCTGTCCTGAGCTCAACTAAAAAGAACTTAAATCTAAATTATCCTTATACTTTCCTTCGTGAATTTTTATAGCTCATTTTTTTCTGATCTACTTCTCTTTTCTTGACCACAAAAAGTTTTACACTCTCCTTTCAAAGTTAGCTCGTAAGCTATTTTAAACATTAATTTCAGTGACAAAAACAAGATATTTTAAGTTAAAAAAAACCCCACAAAATGCTGAGCTCTGAATTCCCTCTGCTACTCATTTATGTCTGCAAAATTCCTCTCAGTAGAAAATTGTGTATAACTTTAATCTGATGCTAAAGACAAAGAGATCTTTGCATGCTGCTGCTGCACTGGCCACGGTGGCATTGCCAAGTGTAACGTCATCACAAGTGTAATGACATTTTCATGACAGTAATGCATTCTGTGGTGACAGACTCCCTTTTGTTTAACTTTTTACCACCATTATCTGTGCAATTTTAAAATTATTTGAAAAAACATTTAAAATTCTCTGAAGACCTTTAACACAATATTAAACATAAAACACCAGAACTTAGTGATAATCTTTAATTCCTTATGCAGTAGTGTGGAAGCCAGAAACGGGAAAATAACTCTGAGGAAAATCTATCTTTTTTTGTTCCTGCCTGACTATGCCCAAAAGAGATTGCCTGGAGCATGTTCCTATAAACACAGTACTTGAAATAAAGCCATACCTATTTTTCTTATCTTTTCTTCATTACCTTGTGATCACACAGTATGTTTACTAGTATTTTTTTTTTCTGGGCTAGTATCTTTTCCCTTGTATTTCTACCCTATCCTTTAAGAGAATGTTTACATGTCAGAAACATGCTGTCAATACCAAATCTTAATTTTCACTATTATTAAAAGCATCTTACTTAACATTATAATTATTTTCACCAATTTCACACAGCTATTCTTTTGCTACATTGGCTATAAGACTTTAAATATTCTTGGATAGCTTTCCTGTGGTTTTCATGTCAAAGAATGCAAAATCTATTATGCTCACTTTTCTTCATTCCTTCCTTCCCTCTTCCCTCCCTTCCTTCCTTCCATCGCAAATCAATCTCAACTCCTTATATTTTATAGTTACTTCAGCTATTATACAAAATGTATGGAATCAAAGATCCTTACTAAACTAAATATGTCTCTGAATGTCTTAGGTGTGTCAGGGAGGTGCTTTATGCAAGTTTTTGGCAACTACTGAATGTCAGAAACCAGCCTAAACAGGTTTTTTATAATTATTACATTATTATAGTTGCCATAGTGAAAACACAGTAAAAAATCAATCAACACACTTTCAGTTTTCAAGCGGCACATTCTATACATGCCCTGTCTTCAGTGTACCCTCGTCCCTACTGCTGTAAACAACACAGGGCACAGACGTCCCGCTCATGCTACATGATACCATCAGAACAGAAGTGAATCTGCAGCTATTAATCAGAAGCAGATGGAGATTCGAAGTGTTCACTTAGATTGTATATGCAGTCAGATTAAGTTATCTGTTTAAGTATATGACAAAATAAATCAGTCTACAAAATGTTAATTATTATTAAAAGATAAAAACTTTATGGCTTGTCTATACACATCTCAATTTTGGTCTCAGTTTATCTTCAGTAAAGTAGATTGCTTGCAATAATCTACCACACAGAGGTAAAGACATTTTAAAAGGCCATTCTGTGAAAGACAACAGTATTTACAAAAAAAACAATAATCTCTTACCCTGACTTCAGATTTTTTGATGTATGTTATTGTTTTTATTTCTTCATTTTTCTTTAAAGAAATGAATCATTCATTAACACCAAGACTAGTCTTTCTGACCTGATACACAGTCAAAGAAGTACTAACTTATTTTTATCAGTAATAACAATAATAATAATTTCCATTTAATAAGTGGTTATTATGTGCCAGGTACTATGCTAAACGCCTTCCAAGATATTATTTCATCTTATTCCTAAATAATCCATGCAATTTAGATGTCACTGCCACCATTTTATAGAGGAGGACACTGAGGCTTAATGAAAGTTTAAAATAACTTGGAAAAGAAGCCCTGTTTTACAAAGGATTTTACACAGTACATGGATATCTAATATATTCATTTATCATTAAAAATCAATGTCAGCTTAACATTTAGTTATCTCAGTATTTGTTTAAATATACAAAGTACTTTTTAATTACTATTGATAATTATTTGATCAATCTAATGGCATAGTCAAAATTAAATGAGCATAGCAGAAACTAAACACATTTTTAAAGCCTTTAAAGAAAGAAGCTTTTATCTTTCATCTAGATTTTTAAGGAATAAAAAAATTGAATACATTTTCCACAACCATTACCATACTCCTTCTTACGTTATTCTTTGCACCATTTGCCCTTTTAGAATTATGCAAGAAAGTTATAACAATTATTATAAAGGAAAGGCACACGTTATTTTCAGTTTATTAATTTTAACCCACATTTTACTGCAAATCAAATAGCTAAATTTCTATATACTTTTTTAAAAATTGAAATTAAAGTCTCAAAATTTCAAATCCCCCAATCATTTCTCTCACACACACACACACACACACACAAAACAAAAACAAAAATAACAATAATGTACAGTGATTGAGATCATGAACTCTGAGCTAGAAATACTTAACTTAAATCTTAACTCCAATCCTTATTAGTTTTTGAACTTTGGAAAACTACCTCTTTGTGCCTCTCTTTTCTCATCTGTAAAACAGAGATGATGAGTACACTACCTACCTCATAGGACTGCTGTGGAGATCAAAGGTATTAATAAGTGTAAATTTTATGTCAGTATCTGTCATAAAGTAAGCATGGGTAATTTGTTCAAATAGGTTTAATCATTTGCATGACACTGGACAGGATGATGAACAGCTAGCAAATAAAGACTCTAGTTATTACCAGTTGGTAAATAACTTGTTAGTTATATAGTTAGTTGTACAGAAAAATTCTATATGATTAAATGATTAAATATATATAATAAAAATAATATATCATATTATTTATATGTATTACATATAAATATTAAAATAAATGAATAAAAATCTATAAATAAAAGCATAATAAAACTATATAAAAATAGGGAATTCTATGGTACAAATGAAGTCACAGTTTCTATGAGTTTCTCAGACTTTGCTCAATTTGAATTGTGTAATAATTCTGCATAACTGTTCTTGAAGTAGAAACATCAGGATGTTTATGAACTGTCAAGAGTCATCATTATCTGAGTAGGTCAGTTAAAACAAAAACAGAACCAATAACTGCACTAAAAATAAATTAGTTCCTCCAAGAAGACCCAGTATTCCTGGAACTGTAAAACTGAGTATATGATTCCCAGGACTGTCCGAAAACACTGAGTATTATGGGCACAATGGGCAATGCCTTGACTCAAATGGGGAAGAGAGTAATCATTTATTGGGGTCCTAAGGTGTGGCAGGCTTTCTGTGGTTTCTGTAGACAGGTTATTTCATTTTAATCCTCATAATAGTCCTATAAGGTTATCACCCCTGTGTGATAGCTAAGGAAGCAGAAATTCAAAGGCTTTACAGCTCGCCAGTGACAGAGCTTGAACTGGCCTTATCTGACTGCTAACTTGATTCTTTTTTTTGCTATTCTCTGCTGTTTTCAGGACAACGGCTGAAGTTTAGGCAAGGATTGTCACTAGTTCTCTGAATGTGGAGAAAGAACTGAGATTTGCTATGTGGCTTTAAAGAGTATTTCTGATAATACCAGTGTTCCCATCTACTTGGTCAAAGCTGGTGGCTCTCACAAGTGATTCAAACTGTTCTTTTCAATGAGTACATTTTATTAAACTGCTTTTAAATTCATATTAATATTAAAATTTATATTCTTGAACTGGAAAAATAGGTGACACAACAATTATCAAAACAAAACCCAAATGCCTCTCTTCTAAAATTTTTAAAAATGAAAAATTCCTTCTATAGATAACTCACCAGCATCTAGGAAATAAAAGGCTATATACAAGAAAACAGGGCAAGTCAACATAAATAAGTCAAGATATACGAAAACGATTACCCTTGTATCTAAATAGTAGCTATCTGAGGGGATATTCTGGTATTTCCTCTTATTATTATCTACACAGAGAGCTAACCTGAGTTCGTGTCCCAAAGGCAAACATTTGATTCATCCGAGAGGGTTATAAAACACTGTTTGGAAGAAGACAAAGACTCATGGAAGCTGAATTGTACTTGACCATCTTATACATGTGGGGTACCTATAGATCGGCATATGGCAGCTTCAAGCATCCACAATTCTCCAAATTTCAAAGTAGCCCACCTTTCCAAACACCCTAATCTTTCTCATGTCCCCACCCTTAGGCAAAAATGAGACTGTACACAATGTACCACACTTGAATAGAATGTAGCAATTCAAATAGAAAGAGTTCGGAGAGAATAAACGATAGCCCACAATCTGATCAGAAGGAAAAGAGCATGTCAGCTGCCAAATGATGTCTATAAAGAGTCAGCCAACTTTGAATTAAAGTGAAGATTCTCTGGAGAAGAGGCAGAAACCGAAAGAAAGGCAGAGAGAAAGCGTGGAGGTGGAGACGGCAACAGCCGGGCAGAGGTTAGAAGTGGAGGCACACTGCCTTGGCGGCAGATATTCAGATTCTACTTAGTAGGCAGAGAATATCTAGCACTGAGATGGGCTCTATGGAAGACACAGGAGCAGAAGAAATGTTTCCTAGCTGGGAAAAGTGGACCACCTAAATGCAAAGATGAGCTAATCTCTATCAAGGCTAAGTCACACACCAGATCTCTTCTCTCCCACTATTTTTATGTTTTAACCACAACTTTATAAAGTGATTATTCTTTCTTCTGCAAAGTAGGAATAAGGATATAAAAGGAGACTGAGGCTTATTTCTGTCGATGGCAGCAAAATTAAATTATAAGCATCAACGTTTTATTCAGTTAGCAGCCCTATCAACCGTAAGAAGAAAGAGAAATACAGATAACAGAACATTATTTATAAATTACTTATAATTATGAAATAGACATATATACTCAGGCATAACCTCTTTCTACAAGGCTCCACTCTAAAATTTTGGTCCTCTCCATCAAAAGTACTCCTACTACTCCAGTGTTTTGTGTCCCAGTCAATGGCTCCACCATCCATCCAGTTACTCAAGAACTTGATTCCTTTTATTTTTCATCCTGTGTAACTAATTCTCAAATCCTATCAGTTATACTTTTAAAATACCTCTCGAACATGTCAATCTCTCCCCACTTTCCATCATTATCTTTCACCTGGACTACTTCCTCTCCACAGTGAACAGTATGATGTAATTACTTTAACATACAGCAATATATGCACCTCCCCCATATATAATTTGATCCAGGAGATAAATACATTTTAAAACGAAGCATGAAACTTTAAAATCTACTCATTACTGTATTTTTTTCATTGCAGTAACAACCATAGTTATGAATAAACATACTGCCAGTTCTCCTATACTCAGGAACATTCATTTGTTAAGATACTGATAGGAAACGTTGACCAACCATTGTACAAAGCTCGTGTTTAACAATGCATTATTCTGGAAATGGTTAATCAAACATGAGTGAAGTCATCCCTCCTTTGTCAAAGAAACTCCACATCAGAGCACCATGTACTTTACTGAGTCACTTATCAGTCAATGGAACACAATCCATTTAAAAATTAACAGGATTGGACTGGATGAAAGCTAATGTACATTATCACACCACTGTAAAATACCATCATTTTTTGGCTTTGTTCTGACGTCTTTCAAAAGCATCTCAGAGACTCTAAACCAAATCCAGTCATTATGTGCACAGGCACTCTATTATGCAGAGAACCCCTAGAGTTCCCTTATAACAGGGAAAGGCAACTCCCCTCTTTTTTCTACACTTGTGCTAGTAACCAAATCCCTCTTCTACTAACCTGTTCTGGGACTCCACTCTCCCATTTATTACCTCCACCATCTAAGCTCCATAATGCTTCTTACTAATTTCCTTAACTAATTTCTGGTTCACGTTCATCTTTCAGTCTTCTAAAATCTAGGTTTCACGGCTACCAAGGGCCAAATGCCTAAGACTACTTTTCAGTCCTCATCCAACTTGATGTGTTTGATATTTTATGTTAGCAGTGTGTCCTCCTTCTTCACACTTGCTTGCTTCTAACACTCTTCCTTATGTAACATAAAGATTTCATTCTTCTATTGTACAATTTTTTAAAAAATTTCTTTTATATATTTCTTTCTTTCTTTCTTTCTATTGGTGGGGGGAGGTAGTTAGATTTATTTATTTATTTTTAGAGGAGGTACTGGGGATTGAACCTAGGACCTTTTGTATTCTAAGCTTGTGCTCTACCACTTGAGCTATACCCTCCCCCAAGATTTCTTTCTTCTAAATCAGAGTCCTGGACTCAAATTTGAATTATTTCCAGCAACTAACAGTGATGTCAGGAAAGTTACTAAACTTTTTGAACTTCAGATCTATATCTTTAAAATCAAGCTAATTATATTTATCTTGTTGGGCAGTTGTGTAGAATAAGCTATAACACATTTAGCATATCTCAAACTTTTCTACTCAAGTACTTCTGTGGGAGAAGAATATGCAAGTCTGACTCCTCCTAGGAAGTCTGGAGCTGTATCCTTGACGGAGACTTCTTGTGCGTGTGTATGTCAGACTTAATCTTTAAATACTGTGTGAATTTTACATGCTGCTTAGTATCATCCTGCTTACTTAACTTCAGCTATATATTAATTTTATTAAGCTGTAAACTAACATTGGTAACTGATGATGCAGGAAGACAGCACAGACACATGGGTTCTCCAGCATCTGCAACACTGTCCTCCTTGCCTGGGGTAAAAATACACTTGTGACAGAACAGACTACCCAAATTTGTGGTCAGAGTAGCTGTTCTCATAACCTTCTCCATGCTGTTTCAGAACCTGCATTCTCTTCCACCTCCCTCTCTTAAATATTGGTATTTTAGGCCTCTTTAGAATACTAAAGAAAAAAAAAGAAAGACGAAAAATCTGTCTTTTGAAAAGAAAGAAATTCAGTTCATTGGCCACGAAAGGCCTTGTTTTGTTTTGCTTAGGAATATTGGAATTGCATTTTTAAAAATAAAGGGGGAGCTTGTCCTAGTTTGAGTTGTGTCACCCCCAAATTCATGTCTACCTGGAACCTCAGAAGTTGACTTTATTTGGAAAGAGGGTCTTTGTAGATGCTATTAGCTTAGAAGAGGACATACTGGCTTAAGGTGGGCCCTAAATCCTATGACTGGTGTCCTGATAAAGAAAGTCGTGTGAAGACAAACAGACTCACATATGGGGAAGAGGCCCATGTGACGACAGAGACACTCACTGGAGTAGTGCAGCTGCAAGCCGAGGAATGCCAAGGATCACCGGAAGTCACTAGGAACTATAAAGGGTTCCTCCCCAGAGCCTTTAGAGGGAGCATGGTCCCGCCGACACTGATTTCCGGTATCCGGCCTCCAGAACTGTGGGAGTAAACTCCTCTCGTTTTACACCGCCCAGTTTGTGGTACTTGGTACAGCAGCCCTAGGGAATGAGTACAGGCTCCACTTCGGATGGGAAGGTCATGGGAGACCCCTTGGAAAAAGGGACATTTCAGCTGTCACCTTAAGGACAAGAAAGAGGCAGTTAGGTAGCCGAGAGAAGAGAGGTTTTGAAGGTGCCATGAGGGAGAAGATGCTGTCAGGTTCAAGAAGCTGCATGACTTATCCAAGGTCATAAGGCCAGGAAGTAGAATAACTGAGTCTTGGGCCCAAGACTTCTGATTCAAAGACCAAGGGTTAAAGCTTTCCTACTATGTCTAGATCTCAGAAGATCTTCAAAACAACCAAGCAACCAACCAATCCACCCATCCACCCACCCACACGTTCAATTTTCTTGGCAATTAAAAGTGAAGCATGGCTAGAGGCAGGCAGAGCAGATACTGCTGACAAAGGACATTTTTATGAGAGACGGGGAAAGGCAAGGACAGTATTACAGAGCTACTCTATAATCTTCCCTCCTAGCCAAAGCATCCTACAGAAGCACAAGTGAGGGCCAGCTTACTCAGTCTCCAAGTCTTGGTGATCACTTGTAGCTCCTTCTTAAAAGAAGGGGCAGAAAAGGCTTCCTGGAGGCTGTAGCTCTCTTCCATTCAAAACTCACCTATAGGCAATCATGTGAAACCTTGGCAAAAATCCCACCATGTCTCTGGCCTGATGAAAAAGCTTCAAGGCTCACCTTTTCCTCTACTAATTGTAGCTTTAGTGTCATAGGCTGAAATCAGCTTCCAAGTAGGTTTTGTTATATCTGCTTAGTGTTTTAAAAACCCAGATATTTCACGTAATAGCTTAGATATTCAATTTTTCTTAAAAACTAAGAAGTCCATGCCTCAGGGAATGACTAGTCAGTGCTGGATAACGGCTTCCACTTACAAAGGGCGTGCATTTACCCGTAACCACGGTCCCTAGAGCCTCACTTAAATAGCTTTTCTGGCCTCTTGCAGGCATTTGGGTTTGTGAGCTTGGTCTATAAAAGCTGACTTTACAGTCTTCAACCTGACCCTACTTTATCTGTACACTTAAACCTCTCACTGTTAACTTGGAGAAACTCCTCACTCTTCTATAAGTATTTCGTATTTCATATTCATTTCTCCACCTCATTTCTCTTTTAGTCAAATCTACCCCCTGCTCCAGGGAACAACACAAGTGTGGCATTTTCTCTGAACATACCTGGCCCCCTATTTTTCCAGAACTAACTTATTATTGTGTCTGCTACTTAGTTACCTTCATTGAATGCTGACTGGCATTGTTAGTTAACAGTCAAGTACATATATTTAAGCCAAAGATTATATGGGGTTGTCACAAATGTTTTTGCCATCATCTTAGCACTTAACACTTAAAATACACATGGTTAGCTTCATAAAGTGACAGGTGAATGGTATCAATGACTCATCACCACAGAAAGGTTGGCTAGGTAATAATTCTAATTATTCACACTTTTGATTATATTAGCTAGGCTTTTGGCTTCACCCTCTTACTTCTAGACAATTCCTTACCTGATGGGTATCTAGCAAAGACTGGGGAGAATAAAGAAGGGTATGATTTTTCTTGTGAATGCTCCAACATAAGGCTTTATAAGAAGAAAGATTGAAATCAGTGGCTAAAGTAAGATTATTAGGTTTCCTAGGATTTTTGTGATCACAATTACCACAGAAAATTAAAAATCAATTGCATCATCATATTTTGACTTTCAAAATCATTATAAAACTAAGAGTTAATCCTGGATGGCTTCTACTAAATGAAATAAATGTAAGGTTAATTATGGGTTTTATTTCAGATGCATCTGAATTTAGACTAACCCTATTCTGCACAAGAGTCTACCCTGAAGCTGAATCCTTAAATTCCTAATGTATTTGTGTGGCTGAGAATTTGGGTTAGCCCTCAGACTGCTCTCCCAGTTCCATCTCCAACCCCTGTATTTTCAGACAGGGGACCAGGCTGGCAGTGGCTCCTGGAGTGAAAACCATCTAGCAGGTTTTAAATGGTTTTGGACTGCTGCCTAGTAGTAGTAAAACCAAAATTAATGAGACAGAACTGATTTGAGAATGATGGGTTTGAAACATACCAGAAGCCCCATATCCACACTCTTGCCCACTCAATTTAGCTCATTCCTGAAGGTCACTCTCATTTTAAAAGACAGCTATTTGTATTACACATTTTCACAAGACCGCTCATTTACTATCAACCAATTTCAATTCCCTTTACTTAAGAAAATCTTTTGTGACTTTAATCCTCACAGAGGATTATAAGTGATTTCCTGTCTCTGTTGATGTAGAGCAAATGGACGTCCCTAATACACATTCTACAAGACTGTAATTAGACATCGTTCTGAAGTTAAAGTTTCATTCACTTTTGATAGTGATATCTGCTTACAATATTTTTTAAGAAGTGCTTTCAGTTGGCAAAATCTTCTTAGGAATTCTCTAGAAGCAGGTTTTGTTTATATTTTGTTAATTTTTTTCCTTAGGAAATTATCAAAACTAAGGATTCTGTTTTATCACTGTTCATATTCTGCTCTAAATGGGAAGGGGGAAAAAAGGCAAATCCCGAGAGGGTGGGGAGAATGTAGAAGCCTCTGCTGTAGCACAGACAGCTATTTATGTGTTTCTTTCACAGAAGAATAAGAAGTTTGAGAAAACATTATGCCCATAACCACACATTCAAATGAGAGCTTCTAAGCGGCCTTCACAGCGAGTCTCTGAAACCAGGCACTGGCTGAACGCGACTCCCCTTCCGAGTGCTCCTCCTCTCTGCCAGTCCCACCCCTGCTCTCCCTGTCATTACTAACTAGTGCCGGTTCAAACTGGCTGGCTCCAGTCTTTGCAGCATCCTTCCTCTCTTTCTCTGGGCTTTTGTTCGGGTTAGAACAGAGCACGGCTTTTTCATTCCACGCAGCTTGTGCAATTAACCCGCAAACTGAAAAACATCATGGTCTATCACGGAATAACCTATTGATGACTTAATTATCTGAAAAGATAACATTAATCTAAAGCAAACATAACTGCATGTTTACTATTTATTATCACATATATTTGTATTTCAGCCCTTCTCTTGATTTCTGGTAGTCAAATTGCTTTTAACCCTTGGCCAATCATAAGTCATTCTGTTTAACAGTTCTGTTTGTTTGTTTATGAAGTCCTAAAGAAATATTTATATAAAGAATTTGTAAAGAATCCAAGGGAAGTTCATTCAAATATCCTAACTTTTTCTGTTTTTCCGCTGGACAGACAGGGAAGAGTAAACAGAATAGTCCTGACTCATTCAACAAAGGGAAAACTGGAAAATATAACCCATACAATGGCATTATTTTAAGCAATGCACTGGTTTTAGAATCAACTATCTGAAGCACTGAATATGTCCCTTCTGTAACAATACCTATCTATGTGAAGGAAACTATTTCAAAGCAATTTTTTGTTTTTAGAATAAGCATATGTCACTATCAAAATTCAAAGGAAATAAAAGCAATCAAAAGCACAGAAATATTAGATTCTGATGAACTAAAAATAAACATTACTTAGTTACACCAAACAGCTGCCACCCCATATTAACTGCAGTTTCTCTTCTAGTGTTGAGGATTAATACACCAGCCTGTTATGAGCGGAGTTTTGCCCTCAGGCTTCTGTACTTCTGTATAACTGTACGTGTGTGTGTTGTGGGAGGAAGAAGAGGAACAGAGAAAAGGCAAGGGCGAGCTGATAGAGTCAAGGCTTTAGAACCCTCTTCAATGCTAACACACATTTGACAAACGTAATGGGATCTACCAATCTAAACCAGCTAGGAGAAATGAACTTGACCTCACAGCAGGCTTCACACACTGGAAAGAGAACTTTTGCCTGGACATGTGTTTACTTTGGCCAGTGCAGTGTTTTTAATAATTTGAATGTGACTTCCCCTAGGCAGGGCATGTACTTCTTGTGTCCCCACTGCCTTATATTTGTCTCTGTTCCTGTGACTGGCCTCTGAAGGCCTTAAGAGTTTGTGACCCCACTTCGGACGCTAAGATGTGTCCTATGACCCAACATCTCCGCTGACCACACGCTAAAGCCTACCTCCAAGCTCTGGGCACGTATTTTCCTCTCCCCTTTAGGAATTCTGTCTCAGAAGCAAATTCACTGTGACAAAAGACATGGCAGTCTACACAAAATCCTAGACTGTCCCCAGTGTGCACGCTTACAATTAAACAAAGCATTGTGCTGAAACTCAGCCAATTCACCTGTGTCTCATCCCTTTGCCAGCAACGGACAAACATGGAATAAGAAGTAACATCATCCAAATTAGGGATGACTCATAAATTCAGACTAAACGCCAACTAAACTTGACCTTCTGAGTTACCTTGGATTCCTGGAGAAAACTAGAAAATGATGCAAATAACGTGTCTTCCCTTTGTGGAGTCGTCTGAAGGCTGAGTGTGCTTCCACATGTCACAAAATAAGAGCAACTCATATTTTGGGTAAGAGGATCAGATTTAGATCCAAGTCCTTAAAGGAAGTTAGTGGAGAGTGGTAGATTCTTAGCCCATTTACACTCCTTTTCTGAAATGACTGCCGCTCCTTTGCTGCTCTACTGGTCGGCAATAAATGCCGGGAGCTAGTTCCAGGAACAAGTCTTCAGAGAAAACAGCCAACAATGGCGTCTTAAAGGCCTAAGGAAAATAAGGGTATCAAGCTGTATGTTTGGGAAAGAAGTTATTTCTGAACCGCATAAAGAGGTGAGGTGAAGGGGGGCGGGAAGGACAGGATCTCCCGCCGGTGTGAGGAAACCACGACGGCATCAGCGCTGAAGGGGGAGGTAAGTGTGTCTGATCGCTCCTCGGCTTTCCAGGATTACTATCTGCTTTTCACGAGGCCACACAAAAACGCTCTCACTTACAGGGCTTTTGTAAGTTGCATATGCAGCTAGAACAAGAAAGTGCTTAAAAATCTGGAATTCACTATTCAAATGTTAGGTATCATGATTATTTAAACCAATGTAAAGGAAACGCTATGCTTCCATCTGTAGAGCACAGTATCTCCATTTCCACTGAAAACTTGTTTATCAAGTCTAAATGTTGTTTCCAAGTGAACACGAGACATTTTTTCTAAGTTATTATCATTTTTTTCCCACACGTACTTTCATAGTATTTTATATCTTTGTCCTTTAAAGAAAGCATTTCATTCACACAAACATTAATCCACAATATTTCCACAAGGCAGGAAGAAATTCAAATTGCATGGGAAGTCAGCAGTGAGCCTGGAATGGAATCCACGTTTCCTGACCTTCATTTTAGTGTTCCCTCTGTTAGGTTCTGGTATTTGAATAATGAACTCAAATTAAACTAATTGTCATTGCTCAAAAATTCATTAACCACAGCAGCAACTCTGAAACAAATGAGTAAGTCAATGAAAACGAATACCCTAACACTGCTTTTAAGTGACGTTCCTCACACAGCTACCTAATTAATGAAAGAAATCCTAACCCACATCTTGTACCTCATTAAAAACGGGCCCCTTCTTTGACTACTATGTTTTAAAACAAAATTCCAAGGCTTAAAGTGACAACATGCTTTTCTTTTATTGCCTTGGTTTAACTTTGTAATTCAAGCCAGAAGATTTGAAAGTGGTTTTCTAAAAAATGCACATTTAATTTATAGACAAATAAAATGCATTATCAATCTTTTCTTGGATTATCTTTATTTTAAGTCCATAGCTATAGCATTAGACTAACTGATAGTCTTCTACCAGTGTTTATCAACAACAGAAAACAGAGAAACAAGCATGTACAGATAGGGGGCGTATTTCTTGCGTCAGTGTTCCAGGCATGTGATAAGAAGAATCAACTGAGTTCCTCTGGATTTAACTCCTGGGTAGAAAGATAATAAAAGTGGACCCAGAAGCACCAACTGTACTTCTTCTACCAATACTGTACATAATTCCAAATCCCAGAATTATAACTTTTCTCAGTGTTTACTGGTTAATAAAAACACTGCCTGACCAAAGCTATAATTAATAATAAACTAGAATTTAAGCTCCAAGAAGACAGAGACTTTTTATATGATTTGTCTGCTGTCATATGCCCATGTGTTGTGCACAGAACAGTGCCTGCCATAAAACAGGTACTCAATAAACTATGTGTTGAGTGAAAGGAAGTGGGGAATTAAGCGGAGGTTCTGGCTGAGGAAGCACAGTAATATTATCCAGAGTAAATCACAAAAAGCTTTAATAGACGTGTTCAGCAGGGAAGCCTTTAATAAAATAATATCTCTTTGGAAGTAAAATATTGCCAGCCTTGCTATTACACTTTCTCTCCAAAAAGCATACTCTTCAATACTTATGGTACTGTATTAAATTAGGCAACAAATTACAAGTTATAGCCAAGCAGTTTTAAAATTGGGGCAATCAAAATAAGAAAAGCTTCAAGTTAATCGAAGTAAATTTTTCAGATCAACAAGTTCTACAACTAGAATGAAAGCCAGTAAATAAAAAAATTACTTTTACCCTAACTGACATTAAAAAAATTATTGAATAATAACTCAAATAAAATTATTTTTTAAATTTCTTCCTTTTTGCCTAAACAAGCTGTTCAGGACATCCAATTCAATACGCACAATGGCTTCCCACAGGAAAGTCCACTCTAAATACACACCAATGATGGGAGTTTAAAACAATAAGGGTGGGAAGAGTAAAAATTACAGCCAGGGTCAAATATAATCAAGTACTTTAGTGACCCAGAAATGGAACAAAAATCAAGAGACTAGGCATGTGCTGAAGCAGTGATCATGCTGGGCTACAGGTCTGGAAGTATGCTGAGACATCAGAAGTGTTGGCTCCTGCAGGATACAGAGAAATCAAAATGTTTCACAGGAGATGGGGAATCAAAATGTTTCACATGTGACTTGGTTGATGCCTCCTCATCTCAACTTCCTAAAAAAAGAATGAAACAGTTTCTATCAACTGTTGCCTGAGTTAGTGTTTTAGAGAACTGTAGGGTAAGTGAAAACACCAACACAGCCTCCTGACCAGAAATAAAGACAAGTCATCCGTTGGCTTCAAGACTAGACTGACCATATTCCCAGTATTACACTTTGTTATTTTAAGTCTGAGTTCCAAGAATGGGGGCTCTAAGTTTTGGCTGGAAGTCACTGTGCTACTATTATTCATGAAGAGGTGATGGAGGGAGGAAAAAAGAGGAGAAGAAACGAAAGAAAACAAAAAGCCTGCTACTCAAAATGAGTCTGACAACCAGTATTTCAAAACACATGAATAAATCTAATGTGAGTAAAAGGCAACCAATAAAATCAACTATTTGAATATAAATGTGCTCCAGATGAAATTAATTGCATGAAACAATCCGAGAAAGATTGCAAAAGAGCAGGTTAACGATGGCCAGAATTAGTGCAGACAAAATTATCAATACAAATAGCAAGAGTTCACAAGTATACACAGTCAGAAATGAAATAAGAAAAGACAAATATGAAAGAACGTAAAACCTTAAAATTTAAAAATATAGTTATTGAAATTAAATGAAGACGTGAATGGGTTAATGTTAGGCTGGGATCAAAGAGTGAATTAAGAAAGGGTAGTAAATAATGAAGAACTCTCCCAGAATGCAGCACAGAAAGATAAGGTTAAAATTATGAAAGAATATGTAAGATATAAGAAAGTATCCTAATATAGAAAAAGAGAACTGATAAAGAAGTATGTGATAAGGCAATTGCTGAGAAGTTATCGGAACTAAGGAAAAACATGTTGTAAGCAAAATAAATAAGGATAAATCTAGGATTAGATATCTGCAACAAAACTGCAGAACTTTAAAAACTACCAGAGGAGATAAAATATAAATTATCTATATTAGATGACAGATAGGTTGAAAATAACTTCTCACTGACTGACTGAAACAAATGGCAAGAAATAATGAAGTGATATTTGCAAGGTGCCAAGGAAATATAACCCTTAACCTAAAAATTCATACCCGCCCAAACTACTATTCAAGAATTGAGGACAAAATTAATTTATTTTAGACATACAAATATTAAGATATTTTTTTACCAAAAGACTCATCTTCTGGAATAAGAAAATTAAACTCAGCAGGGAGGTATAATAATACAAGAAACAATGATAAACACAGTAAGTAACTATATATGCCAACATTTTTAATCAATTTAGTAAAAAAATATAATTTTTGTTGAAAAGATCTATAAACAAAAATTGGTAAGATTTGTTTCAATTAAAAAGAGGACAAAAGTAACTATAGATAATGTTAAATTTTTAAAATTAAATATATGTTAAAATCTATGAGTAAACATTAACACAACCCAGTTTTCAAATTATCAGAAAAAATAAGAGGTTGAAAAAACAGTATCAATTAATCAGAATATAGGAAAGGAGAAAAATGAAGAAGAAAAAAAGATGATAAACAGAAAACATAAAATTATGTAGAAGTCATCCAACATATCAGTAATCACAATAAATGTATATAGAATAAACCCACTTAGTGAGAGAATATCTGAATTAATTTTTAAAAAATCAAGCTATTTAATTGCTTACAAGAATCTCATCTAAAATGAAAACACACAATAGGCTGAAAATAAAGTATAAAAAAAGATAACTATACAAATATGCTAAACATAGTAGTAAGAGGCTACCTCAGCAATAAGAAAATCAGACAAAATACAATTTAAAAGAAAAAAGCATCGAAAGGATAAAAGGATTTTAGAATAGAAAAAACTATCAAAACTATGAAAAAAATACCAATGTAATCTTAAAACAAATTTGGCATATTTGGCAAATATGACAAAATTAAAGGAGATAGAAATATGCAATCAAAATAGAGATTTAAAACATTTTTATCAGATACGGATAGATCAAGCTGATAAAAAATAGTTTGACAAACAAAACATTTAACAAGTTAACAGGAAATATTTATATAAACTGACTATGTACAAGGTTCTCACTAAAATCTCAACAAATTTTTTAAAATGATGTCATACACACTATACTTTTAGACCCAATACTACTAAATTAGGATTCAGCAGGAAAATAAAAACAAAACATTAAGGATGTTCAAAAAATGTGCTCTCAAACTAGTTAAATAAATTAAAATGAAAATCACAAAATGTTTAGAACTAAATGAAACTACCAAATTTTATTGTAAAGCTGCTATAGTGACACTTAGAGGCAAACTTATAGACTTAATTTTACTCATTTACAAAACAAAACTAAAAATAAAAGATAATTTAAGTCAAAAGCTAAAAATTAAAAAGTAAATAAATTAGGTAGAAAAAATAAAAAAATAAAATTTTACTGGAAAAAAGTTGAGGCAGTAAGCAAAACTATAACCTTGTTCTTTGAAAATAAAAATAAAATAGATAAACCTTGAGAAAGGCTTATTAAGAAAAGAGGTGCAAATAAACAATACTGGGTATGAAAAGGGGAAGATTTTTATAGATAAACTGTTATCACTTTAAAAAATCATAAAGATATACAAAAATTCATAGTAACAAATTTAAATGCTATAGATGTAAATAAATACAGATTTAGATGGAGATAGAATGAGAAAGAAAACTACAATCTATGCTAGAAATAAGTACATAATAAAAAATTAATAATTCAGTAGTAATTAACTAAATTTGATCCATAATCCAAAATATCTTGGTCCAGAAGAAATCAAAAAGTTGTTTCAAAGAACACTGTCCTTTGGCCATTCTTTCTCCACAACTTACAGCAATGATTGAGAATGTTTACGGTACGTAAGAATCATCTTGGAAATTTATTACAAATGCAAACTATCAGTCCTCATCATCCTAACTGTAGTGAACACATACCAGTGGTGTGTGTAGAGTGGTAAAGATATAAATTCTGGGGAAATATACACAAAATGTTATGATAAATCACAGAGAAAAAAATGTGACAATGAGTGTGTATATGTCCATGAATGACTGAAAAATTGTGCTGAACACTGGAATTTGACACAACACTGTAAAATGATTATGAATCAATAAAAAATGTAAAAAAAAAAAATTCTGTGGTACCCACAGGATTAGTAACTGAAAACAACAACAAAAGAACTACTGAAAAATCACATGCTTATGTTTTCCTGATGAACATAGAGACTATAAACTTCCGTAAGTTTCAAGAGCATAATCAACTTCTCTCTAGATCAGAGAGCAAAACTTGCCCGCATAAGTTACAGCTATTCCCTTCAGCCCATGGCTACCATTCAGGGCCCAGAGGGTACAGAAATTGGGAGTGAGGGTTGCAGGGAGACACAAAGTCCCAGAACCACTTACCCTTGAGAACTGGTGCTTAGAACTACTCACCCAGAGGGAGCAGAGTGAAGACCTTAGTCTCCGATCGAGAGCAGCTGAATGGCAGACGTCTCAGGCAGGCCAGTCAGTGCATTATTGCTAAGGGATCATCACAGACCACCAGACTGATGTCCCTGCCTTCCTCCCCCACATGGCTTACAATGACAAGAGTCCCTAAGAACCTAAGTACAGCCACAGGAAAAGGCCAAGGGAGCCCAGAATTGCCAGAGTAAGCTCCCACCACCAGTAGAATGGGGCTCAATTCAGCTATGATCAAACAGAGTCATATTCCTCACATATCTTTCTGGCTGGATTGAGATTCATACCTTGACATTCCAGGCAGAAGGACCCTAAATAAAACACAAGAGGATTGGCAAGCAGGGCATTTATAGGAAACAGCAGGCAGTCTGGCATTGCTGCAACAGTAGGTGAAGGAAACTGAAAACTGAAGGTTTTCAAATACTAAACTCAAAGGTTCTGACTTCATGCTAAAGTTACAGGGAACCATCACAGGTTTGAGAATTGGGGGTGGAGTGAAACACACATTCAGAAATATGTTGAGAAACACAGTTAATGTGGAAAATGTATTTGACAGAGGAGACTGAGACATGAGTGAGTAGACTGACTCTTGCAATAATCAAAGACATGATTTTGGTTGGGTGAAATGTACATACAGTATACACACATGGGTGTGCGTGTGCACACACATGCATAGAAAACTCAAGAGATGATCTTCTGAATCAATCAGTATCACAAAGCTTTGAAGAAATGAAGGGAGCAGGACTCTTTCATAATAACCCATTCGTCTGCAGTACTAAGCTCTGCACATGCTCTGTGCTCAATAACCCTTAGTGCAAACATTTGCACAATCTCAGTGTGCCAGTAAGGGTATGAGCGATTGACTTTAACACTTGGAACTTACAATAATAGCAGCAGCAGCAGCAGTTAACAAGACATTTTTATGAATGCTTTCAGGCATGTTTTTTGGAATTATATCCATTTCTCAGATGAATAAACTGAGACTCAAAGAAGCCATCACATAACTGATAAGTGGTGAAAGTCCCGTCATTTAATCCTCAAAACAAGTTAATACACAGGTCTCATTATCCCCTGCTACCATGAGGAAACAGCCCCAACAAAAGAAACATCCTCAAGTTCATGAAAAACCATCATCTCTTGCCGAGACAACTGCACAATGACTTAGAGCGAGCCTCTGAAAAAGTTAGGTCAGATCAGCCTACTCTTGCGCACCAATCCTACCAATGACGTCCACCTCATTTGGAGGAAAATTCTACGAGGCCCTCTTACATCTCCCTGACTTCGTCTACTGCTCTCTTCCACATTCCAGAACCTACACTTTCTGACTGTCCCCAGAATAAACCCCAGGACTGTGCTTTCTTTTCCTTTTATCTGGAACATTCTCCCCCAGTTACATGCATGACTTTCTCATTTTCTTCAGATCTCTGCTCAAATGATACTTCCCAGAGAGCCCTTCCTTGGCCTCTCTGTAGAAGGTAGCTCAGCTTCTATTATTCTCAGTCCTTTTACAATTGCTTCACCCTTTTTTATTGCACTTCATCCCAACCCAGCATGCACCCTTGTCCCCTGCCACCACCACTGCCAAATATAAAGACAAATAAAGGGATTTTGTCTGTATGTTTACTGCTCTAAACAGAGTCAGGGACAGGACCTGACACAGTCTGCACTCAGTAAATGAATGAATACATGGAGCCGGGTCTCTAACTCTGGACAAATTCGAAAAATCATGCTTTTTAAGTTAACCAACCAAATTCAATTTGAAATGCATCTTAAATGTTCAGTTATAATCTTGGATAACAGAAATTTAAAATTATCTAAAAATTCAATAGCTGTACTAATTACTACCTCTAAAATGCAGTGTGACTTTTTCTGACATCACTAATAGCTCTAGTCTAATTTTATATGCATCTTTTTTACAGAGTGCCTGCACCTATCAGTGTGTGACCACCAATAACGAGACTGACTTTCACATGCCACCAAGAAAATGTTCTCTATGGGCTGGTCATTCTCATCTGCATGTACGTATGTGTATATATACTACATACCAATCCTACAGTCTCTGATGATTTCTTTGAATCAGGAAGTTTGTCTTAACACAAATCACTGTTAACTTTTTTTAACATTACATTCTATTGTAGTTTAGTATCATCAACTCTCCACAACTGAGATAAACTTAGAGATTACATGTTTTTACCGAAGAGAAAAAAGTACAGGGGAGAGAAGCACTATTTTAAAGGTATTAGTAGAACTTTTAGTGAACATCTGATACCAAATGTGACTGTGTTTTTCTAACAAATTAAATATGTCTCTTCACAAAATAGTACCTAGAAAACCAGGTACCAATCAAAACACTTGGAAGTTTTTATTGCTGTTTTTATTGTCTTAATAACAACAAAAAAGCCTGTCTCCACTGGCAAATAGAGACTGCGTGCAAAAATCTTTACCTTCAAAACAAAACCAGAAAAGATAAGTAAGTATTCACAAAGTTTATTGGAGAAAAGTCTTCAGGGCGCTTTGAAAAACAGAGTTTGGAAAGAGTGCCTCCTAGTGGGTAGACTTGTTCAATGTAGAAGTAACAAGATGGAAAAGTACCTTTTACATGAAAATGAAAGGGGATACTTGGAAAATCATACCAATAACAACAACAAAAAAAAATTCACAGCCTTGCAAACTCATTTCCTAGCAAGTCACCACTTCCTTGAATTCTCTCACCTGTTAAAATGACTGCATACAGATTTATCAAAGAGGAAAATAAGCTAAATTGTCCAGCAATGCTTGAGAAATCCTTACTAGCAAGTGGAAAATTTGTAACAATGTATGTGGGGAAGGAAAATAAAACAAAATGAGTAAAGTAAAAAACCTAAAGCTAGAGTTCTTTATGGTTCTTGATGATGCAGCTTTGTAGCTCTGCTCCTGTGGATTACTGATTTTATGACCACTAAATATTCAATTAAGTGTGAAGATTTCGGGTGATCAAATTTAGATCAGCAATAGATTGCCAGTGATTTTTCTCTCAGTCAATATATAGCAAAGGTTTTCAAGCATATGCCTGTCTGAGATAGTTATTTCATATCTGTCCACCAGCTAGGAAACTTGCCTAATTATGAATTGATCAAAGAAGGAATGGACAAATTATTAAAATATTTCTCTTAAGAAACTGTTGTCAATTCCATGTTGTTAAATCATACTTTACTTTCCATACTTCTATTTAATCATTCTATAAAATTTAACACAACTGATAACAGCACAGCTGGAAAAGTTATTCTTACAATTTGTGTTTTTAAAAGATTCAACTCATTTCTAAGTAGCATTGTATTACTCTTAGGAAATTAAACATTTTTGCCTAGTGAAATTTATCAATTTGGGCAGCAACACAGAATTGAACTAAAAAAGAAATTTATTTTATAGAAGCTCCGTTAAGTGAGCTAGATATATTCTTGGATACATGACCAACTTTGGGGGTAACAATTCCTTTCATACACTCCCTCTCTACTCTAAGCCTTCAGTCTCCCCAATGGGAGACTGAATCAATGGTAAAATTACACGCTTCTTCGATACCCAGACCTTGATGACGAGCTCCTGTTTACCAGTCCAGCTTCATTTCCCACTTTTGCCCAATTTTGCTTTACACTTAGTCTAGTCATCGTAAACCGAGGTTTGATCCTCTTTTTTCAACAACACATGACAAGTTCTGTCAGAGATGCCCGTTCTTGCCAATGTTACTCGCTCCACCTAGACACACTACAGCCAGTAGCTCCTCTTCCCCTTCTCCTTCACATCACCTGTCAAAGTCTACTGATCTAATCTTTCAGTGATCAGCTTAGATGTTATCTATTCCAAGTCACCCTGGGAATGGATGAAGCAGCTCCTTCTCTGAGCTCTCATGGCTGTTCGTAAGTCTCATCTCAGCACTGACACCCTGTAGTAAAACAATCTGTTTAGGTTTCTCCTGCTCAAAGCCAGGTAGTTTAGCCCTAGCACCCAGCATCATGCATTTTCTTTTTTTTTTTTAATTCCTTTTAAACTGAATTCATGGGAAACCTGTAACTTGTGACAGAATTTTATAGCAGCACATATAAAACTGGAGACAATTATCTTTTATATACATCATACTACATCTTACTCTAACATTTGTTTATGAAAATATCCTTTTAGCTAATACCTGCCTTACAGGCATAACAAAAATTATGAATGTAAACTGCAATTTATGCTATCTAATTTATGCAACGCATACATGTAATGTTCACAAGTTTAAAAGGACATGGTCTGGGAGGGCCAAAAAATGCTTCTATTTCTCATGGAGATAAATAATTTGGTTGGTTTAATGCTGAAAACATCCAAATTCCAAGCATGACTTCTATGACAGTGTGTCTCCAGAGAAGACAAGATGAAATACAAACCTGGTCACTCAGTATAAAGGTACTGAGAGCCACCATGGAACAGATGGTCTGTAGAAGTTTTTGAAGACTCCAAAGTGAACAAGATGCAGTTTCTATCTACAAGAGACAATGCATCAAGAACCAAATATATGTACTACTCCTAAAGCGTGAGCACCTGCAGTAGCAGAATACACAGGTGCTGTTTACGAATGCGGGTGCTGACTCAGCAAGTCTGGCTGGGCCCAATATTCTAATTTCTAAGAAGTTTCCAGCTGATGCTAGTGCTGCTGGTCTGTAGATCACGTTCGGAGTAGTAACGGTTAAAATTCGTGGCAACGCAGGTAAAGCAATGACAAACTGAATTTCAATGGAAGGTACCCAGGAAGGCCACTGATGGGCCGTGACAAATGTCCAGGATAAAGGGAGAAAGAGTTCTTGTCACAGGAAACTTCAAAAATAAAGATGTACAGCTATGGAAATATAAAACAGCGTTAAGTGATAGTGAGCAAGCAAAAATGTTCAGAGTGTAGAACAGGGGAAAGGGTAGCAAAAAACAAGGTCAGAGAAGTAACCTGAGGTCAGGCTGTGACTGGTCTATACAGCCGTCACCATCATGGAGTTTATCCCATTAAGCAGTGCAGAGACTCGGAGGGATACTGGACATTTTTTGTTACCTTAATTTTTACTGAATATATTTGACACATAACCTTGTGTACATTTAAGGTGTATATGTTAATTTGATACATTTATATACTGCAATATTACTGCTGTTGTAGCAAATTTAGCACTGCCAGTCATATTACGTAACTAGCCTTTCTTTTTAGTGGTTGGGGTAATTTAACTTTAGTCTCTTACCAAGTGGGATGATTGCAGTACATTAACATTGTCTGTATTCATTATACTGTGCATTAGACACCAATATTTTAGAAGGATAATTCTGACATTAGCATGGGGGATGGATTGGTAGAAATAAACACAACCAGGCAAAAGGGTACTTGAAATAGTTTAAGCAAGAGATGTTGAAGGCTTAGACTACTGCAGTGGCATTTCAGTGAAGTGAGGAAGAGGATCCTGCAAAAGACATTTATCAAGCTACATATGGCACAGACATGGAACTGTCTACCAAAATCCATTCTCTGATGTTTTGTGGCACAGAATGATGGCCGGGGAGTGGCTGCTCACTTAGAGATTGTGTTTCTTGGACCACGCTCTGCAGTCAGCTGAATGTGAGTGGGAGTGATGTGACAACTCAGAACCTGCTTAAGAGGCAATTTTTGACCCTGGACTTTTCCACTACTAACCCATCTCCTAATGGTGGAGTGGTGACACTGGAAGCCACACGCTGAAGATGAGAGAGCTGCTGTGGTCTGAGCCTCTAAAGAACTGTGTAGGTTAGAGCTGTCCATGAACCAGAGCCCGCACCTCAGGCTGCTCTAGGGGGAAAAACCAAAACAAGACAAAACTTCACTGGCCAAATATGACTATTATGCATAGGTATTATTATGTGTCTTGTTCCAGCAGCTTAGTTTTTCCTTTCAGCCTCAGGAGGATTGAATCATTTAAGTGGTTGTGAGGAGTAAAGACCACTAGGGATTTCAGAATGAGTAAATTCAACAGCACAGACCACGGGGTTGATGATGTGTTCTTATTCAAATTAAAGAAATGCAGAAGGAATTGCAGTTATAGGAAGAAGACACTAAACTCACTTTCTGAGGGATGAAGTTTATGGGACTTGCAGGATATCCTGTTGTAGACATCCAGAAGGTTTTTAGACAAACAGGCCTGGATCTCAGGAGAATAGAAGAGCTTTGTAGAAGCCACAGGAGGTGGTGGAAGGCAAAGGGAGGGGCTGTGCAGTAGGAAGAGAAAGCTGTCAGTTACAGGGCCTGGGGAATAAAACCAATGGAGGAGTGGGGTCCAACCAAAAGAGATGAGTACGGGGACTAATAGAACAAATAGAAAACACTGTCACAGAAATTTTAAAAAAATAAAAGAGAAGACAGATCTTACAAAACAATGTCAAGTGAAAATTACAAAAACAGGTGCTAAATAACACATTCACACACTTTGATATGATTTTATAAAGGTAAAACATAAAAATATGACATATGATATACTGACTAGGAGTACACACATATACAGTAAAAGTATAAAAAATGCATAGGAACGTGAAATACCAAATTCTGGATAGCAATTACACTTCTGTCTGGGCAGGGAGGAAATTCCAGTCAGGGAGGAACACACAGGGAACTTGAACTCTGTTAACAATATTTTATTTATTAAACTGGGAGGAGGCACATGAGTGCTCATATTTTTAACAGTTTACATGTTTCATAATAAAAATTTGAAATTAATTAGAATGCTAAAAAAAAAGTTTCACAAAGTAGGATGTTGTAAACAGTATCAAAGATGAGAAATGGAAAAACAACCACTGGATTTGGCAGACTGGAGTCTGCTAATCACATTTATAAGAGGAATTTCAGTAAGCACAGAAGAAGTTGAGTTAGACTTTTTTTAATTAAAAGAGTAAATTTCCATGGTTATATTTTAAACATTAACTACACTACTTCTACTGAGCTTTTCAGTTTACAGGAAATCATATAACTATTTTGAGATAAATAAATAAATTCTATTTCTGCAATAATTAGGGGAAAATACTCATGAGATAACTTCAGTTCATCTAACAGAACAAATTTCTTAACTAGCTTAGTTCATTATAGGAAGAAACTATAAAGTGTTACTCACTTTCCATTAGCATATTAAAATTTTAAGTCCCATATCTAATAAAATTATATACATTAGAGGGGGCAGCAGAATTTAGAATGACAGGAAGTAAAAACTGACTCTGAAGTGAAAAAAGATCTTTTTTATTCAAGAAGCCAACAAACAATTTTCAAGAGTATTGCAAAATAACCCTCTTTCAAAATATTGTTCCTATTTATTCTAGCAGTGATGGGATCAAGCTATTGCCTATATTCCCACTAATGGAACTGAACTCAAAGCTTAAACTAAACCTCATCTGAATCACAGACAAATACATTAAATACTATATTTTAGCAAGGTAAGAGATTACTTTCATGAAAAACTTTAATTTTTCAAACTCCAGTTGTTTTTCTTCTTGTTTAAAATAACAATCACTACAAGATCCTGGCAACATAAAAGAAAGTGAACTACTAATTTGAATTTGCAATAACAGAATTTTATACATGTCAATAACACTTTCCAACATTATTTTCTCTTATCAACTTTTCTGAAATTTCTAATTCCATCCCAAATACCACCCATCTAATCATTAGAATAAAACTATTATTATGACTGGGCAAGATTTTCTATTCCACCTACTGTTTGGGAATATAGAGACACTGTCAAGAAGTATGTAGGAGATCAAACAGGAATAAGGATGCAGATTTGGGCAAAGAGGAAATGATTGGACCAGATGAGTTCTATGGCCCTTCATGATTCTGTCATTCTAAATATAAGTGACAGGAAGGATGCTATTAGTAGCCAGAGAACATTAAAAACTAGAAAAAAGAGGTTTTGATTTGATCTTTGGGGTAGCGGGTAGTTCACCATGCTTCATGAGTAGCCAGAAAACTGAGGGATGATCAAATGAAAACAAAAAAACTTTTAGAGAAACTTAACCGAAACTCTGTGTATGAAACAATGAGCTCTCTGCCAGATTTAGAAGATAAATATGAAATGTTATGGGCCTTGAAGCTTACTTCCTCAAAGCCCTACACTGCTACAAAGTGCCCAAGCAAAGGTATATGTGTCGTAATGCACCTGGAAAGCAAACGTTCTCATGCTTGTACAAAGTCGATGTGCAATAATATCTGGAATCAATCAAATAAAATGTTGAAGTGGATTGAAGTGGTGCTGCAGTGACTACCTGACAAGGTGAGGAGGAGGAGGAGAAGACTGAGACGAGATAGAATTAAAGTCTATAAAATCATAAATATGGAGAGAATAAGAACAAATAGAAATGGGGAAATACAGGACATTAGTAAAGTCTTAAGGATTCACTTTAAAAATGAATACTACTTTTTTTTTAAGTTCAAAGATAGTAAACTTTTGGAGAAGCCTGTATTATGGCACAAAAAAATGGTTATGGAGAAAAACAGAGTTATAGAAATTCACGGACTGCAGCAATAAGGAGCAGTGACTATGTTGGGAAACGTGCCTTGCTTCCTAAAGCTAACAAAATGGGTTGGGATTAGTACTTTTAGACACTGTCTATATCCCTAAATCAGAGAAAGGCACTAAGCAGGATGGTCCAGTGGTATGACCTAGCAGCAGATTGATTAGGTCCCTGGGAGATGAAGGTTGAATTCCTAAACTGAGGAAAGACACAATGAAAGAATTATTTGAGAAGATCCTGATGGCTAGTATATGTATGTGTTCCACTAACTAAGAAGTAAAGAGATGGAAGCCTTGGCTGTAGTGATGTTAGAAGTGGAAATGTAATTATAGGGTGGTTTAAATAATTATTGTGGAGTGAAAAATACCAGAAATAAAGAGCCTATATACACCAGACACTGTATAAAATATTTATATATAGATATCTCATTTAATCTTCATAACAACCCTGTAAACTTATTATTGTTGTATGCATTTTAAAGAGCAAAAAACCAAGGCACAGAGACATTAGGTTAACTTAGTGGTCCAAAGCTACAAAAATACTAAGTAGTGGGGGCTGGATTTCAAACCTGGATATAGCTACATTCAAAATCTACAATCTTTCCACACTAATCTTTGTACCTACCTCTCCTACTGAACTTGGTAACTCACAGACATGGAAGACCCAAGAGACAAAATCACTGAAAACAGCCCGAAGGTTCGAACCTAGTGATGTGAATGTTAATAAGAGAGAACTAGCCTCTAAGAAATATGTTTCAATCATTTCTCTCTAGATCTGGACCTTTGTTTAGTCTAGTAGACATGGCTTGTCATAAACCCACTGCAGGCTTCCTGAAAGTCAGTGAACACTTCTGGAGGATCATTAGAGCCAGAGTTGACCCAAAATTGTGGGACTACTTCCCATAAGAATTGGCACCTCCTACGGCCACCTGATTGTAATGATCTAGCACCCAAATCACAGGGTCTGTAAGAGCCAAACAGTCTTAGAAAATCCACTTAGATGTTTGATGCAGGGGTTGGAAGGGATCTGATATGCTTCAGATTCTAGCTTCTGTTCTTATTGATCGTATAACCTTGACTTGGGTGTTTATTCTCTCCATGCTCAGTTTCCTCATCTGAAAAATGAAATAGTGGAATACATCTTCTGAGAGCTATGATAAAGGTGAAATAAGGCAGAGAAAGTACTCTGTATAGTACTTCACAAATGCTCTTTTTACAATAATGATGATGATGAAGAAAATGACAGAGGATGAGTAGGAGGAAGAAGAAGGAGTCTAATCCAAAAGTTCACAGATAGCCTCCGAACATCTTCATTTCTGTGTATCTGTTATCCAGTAACCTCCTCTCTGCTTGGAAGCATGCTTTCTATAGTCAAGGAGTAATACACAACATAAGATGAGACTCTTAAGAACTGGTTTTTCTTTTAAGGAAAGAGATAAGTTCTCTCAGTTGGTCAGGTTTGAAATTTTCTTCCTCAGCAGTGAGTCAGAGTCAGAGTTTGATATAAACCTTAAGAATGTGAAGCCAGTTTCACTTGTTCATTTTGTTTTGATTTACCACAATCTTGTTTGCTCATTTTGAGTATCCCAACTGCCAACACACAGTTGGCATAAGCATGGTAGTTAAATTTTATCCATTCTTGGTAGGTTACTTGCATTTAAAATTTTTTTGCTGATAATGATTGAGAAAGTCACTTTTAAATTAGAATAACCTGCCCATATCTGTCTGAGTCTAGACACACCACTAGGTATACCCCCTACTTTCAGGTAAAACTGCCCGTGGTTCTGTTAGCAAATGTAGCTATTTGCAGCATTTCCCCCTTCTTCTCATTGCTGGAGTCCTGAAAATAAATGATAATTCCCAATTCCAGGAAATTTGTGGTGAAACAGCATTCAGTGCTGATAGTCTTGGGATTGCTACATCCCTTATGAAAGCAGTGTGGTAACTACGGACAGCAAGGTTTGTTCATTCTCTTTGATTTGGTCTGAAAGTGATCCAACAGAAATCAAATGATACTGCACCACTGTTTTCTAGTGACTTACACATGAAACATGTGACATTATAAAAATGCTTTTAAGAAATTATGATACACAAATATATGAACATTTTAATGAAAATTTGAAGACTATGAAGAAACACTGGAAATATTTGCTGTAATATTAAGGAAAACAGAATATATAAATAGAATATAAAATAATGTATACATTGTAGTTAAAACTATATAAAACATTGGTTCTTCACCCGGGGTACATATGAGACCATCTGCAGAGTTTCTTAAAAATTTAAGTGCCAAGGGTCCACCACAAAGGGATCCTAATCAATTGAGCTACTGGTGGCAGGATTGTTGAAAATTTACATTTCCTTTAGATTTTATTTAGTGTAGTAATGTTATCAATTTCAACATACCCTCATATTTTCAAATGTTATTAAATCACAAAATTATTAAGGCACCACTTTGAAGTCAATGAAAATTATTATATTAAACCTCTAGTTTTAAAAACTGCCATTGTCTTATTAAAAATAATCCTTACTTGCAATTAACTCACTGGAATGGGATTCTAGAAGCAATCTCATAAAAATACAATAAAGTGGCTCCACTCAATACTGAGAGGGGAGACCAAAAGCATCCCACGTCCAAATTTCACCTCCACGTCTCTTGAGCTCTCCAAGTGCTGGTGCTAGTCCATGACCAAAGGAAACCTTCTGGCAATGCTACAGGGAGGTCAAGATTCCCAGGCCATACCCATCTAAACCGCAACCTCTCACCTCAAATAAAGGAGCATCAAAAACATTCAAGTGCTTGAAAGTATGAACAAATGATATAGTTAAGTATGGCCAGAAGCCTTATCATTAGAGTCCAAATTTTTACATATGAATTGGGAAATGACCTATTAGCTGTCTGTCTGTCTGTCTGTGTGTGTGTGTACATATATATGAGTAAAATCGACCAGTCTGCTCTTTTGAAGTGATTCTGGTAATTCTTCTGTCTAAGGATGAGGCACGCCCATGTAGTACACTTATAAGGACAAAGCCTGTGACCAAGAGGCTGGGCTCCTCCTCCCTAGAGCATCCCAGTGGGGTGGGGGAGAGTCCTCTCAACCACAAGCCAGCCAACAGCCCTTGGTGGGCAGCGCATTGATAACAGCGGCTAATTTTAGAACTCAATGTGTATTTTTTTTACTTTGTTCCCGCCCCCTCTCTAACAATCTTAAAGTCAGCATTCATCTTGCAGGGTGAGTTTGCCTTCCTTTAGCCTTCGGACACAACGAAAAAACAAACAGGGTTATGGACTTCATCGTGCTCAGTTCATGGGGCTTTTCGCCAGATTTCTGACCAAAGGCCACAGAGATTAATAAGTAATACTAAAGTCAGAGGAATTAAACAACCACAGAATTCTTAAGCCAAACTCCACAGTCATTCAACACAACAAATTTCAAAATAATATTATAACATCAAAGTTTTTTTAAAGAAGAGTATTGATTACCTTAAATGTTTTACTTGTTTTTAAAAATGATAGCACCTTATAATAATTTTTGAAAAGTTACCCTAAACTACATCTGAATATATTACATTTTCTAAGATTGCTTTGAGAATATTGTCTTGATAATTAGTCTTTCCTAGGTAATAATCCCTACCAATTAATGATAATGAATATTTTAAAAAGTTTATGTTTAAATTTCTCAAAGTTAAAAGAAAAAAAAAGCAAAGGAAAAAATTACAAACATAGTAACTTATCTGGAAGCAACTTAAGTGTCCATCAACATATAAATAGATAAAAGCAGATGCAGGGTGTCTGTGTGTGTGTATGTGTGTGTGTAACGGAATACTACTCAGCTGTAAAAAAAAAAAAGAATGAAACAATGCCATTTGCAGCAACATGGATGGACCTAGAGATTATCATACTAAGTGAAGTAAGTCAGACAGAGAATGACAAATATATGATATCACTTATATGTGGAATCTAAAACAATAATACAAATGAACTTATTTACAAAAGAGAAACAGATTCACAGACATAGAAAACAAACTTATGGTTACCAAAGGGGAGAAGAGGGGGCAGGGATAAATTAGAAGCATGGGAATAACTGATACATATCACTAAATATAAAATAAACAAGGATTTATTGTATAATACAGGGAACAATATTCAATATCTTGTAATAACCTATAAGAGAAAAGAATCTAAAGAATATATATATATATATAAGAATATTTATATATATATAAAAAACTGAAAAAGAATCACAACTTTTCCAGTTTTGAGGAGAGCACACAGGCAGAGACTATTAACTCTCCTTGTTCATAAATGTTTCAAAAGTTACTTAGAGAATTTGTCCCTTAAGAGAGCTTGAAGGTAACTAAAATATCATGATCATATGACTACTGATAATTAGAAAAGGTTTCTTTGAAAACAGGCTGTTTTTGTTTTTCTTGTTGTTAATAAATAAACTTAGCTGGTAGATTTAAAGGTCTGTTTAAAGACTGTTAACCACTTGACCTGTAAAGTTTGTGAAAAAGAATCTAGCAGCGGCTGGTAAATGAAAATCAATGAGAAATGGGGGAAAAAACTCTTTTATTAAAGGTTAATTATTAGATAAAATAATAAAATTTACAAAATTTTTACTTAGATAATTTTGAGTAATATACTTGCATAGTTATGCTTCACTAAGCATAATATCCAAATTCTGTGGTCTGGGATTAAGAACCATGCAGTTTATCACCACTTAATAGTTAACTGACCTTAGACAAGCTAAATAAATTTTCTGAGCCTCAGGTTTATTTACCATTCTTTTTCTTTTTTAATAGCTTTCCCACCAAACTTTTAATATTTAGAGGACTTTTCTTATTTTTAACAGAAGTACTGAAGATTGAACCCAGGGTTTTGTGCATGGTAAGCACATGCTCTGCCACTGAGCCATACCTAATCCCCCAGGCTTATCATTCTTTAGTAAGGACAATAAGAGTGGGCCACTCAAAGATTTGCTGTGATTGAATGACATGGTCTTCACGAAAGCTTTAGCACAGTGGCTGGCACAGAGTAGAGCCTCAGTAAGGTTATATTATTATTCAGCTAAGCCTGGATCTATTACCACAGTCCCATCAACCACCGCACAAACAGAACAAAGGATTAGATTTCCACTGTCAGTGTAACCGTACTAAGAGGGTCTTACTAAATCTTTAAGATCCATGTCATGTGACAAACAGTATAGCATATTCACCTGCAAAGATTGGTGATACTCAGGCAGGACAAAAGTATCACATATCTTTGAACAACTAATTCTAAATAAGTTCAAATAAAATGAACACATGCATCTTGCAAGTGCCTTTTGGTCAGCTCAGTTTTCCCTGTGGACACTCATGTGGAACTCATTTTAGAATGAGGTTCTATAGAAAGGAAGCTCCCCTTTGTGATTATATTTAGAAAACTACTCTGCAACGGAAAGAGATGCTTAAATTGTGACAAACAGGGTTTATAAGGCACAGAGTTGAAAAACTCTGAATGAAGAATTCAGGTTTCCATATCAAATTTACATTTCTTGCAATCGAGAAAAAAAAACTTGAAGACATTTCCTAAAAGTGTATTATAATCAACACTATTAAAGGTATTTTACAATTCTATATCAATCATTAAATCCAATCTAAAATGCAACCACTTTTAGAAGTAAAACTTCTACTACTAGACTAACTGGTTAGATAACTTCTACCAAATCATAAAAATAAGGATTCCCACTAAGAAGATAATAAATACCGATGTAACAGGATGTTTGCAGTAAAAAGTCTACAAATTCAGGCTTATGCTTTGGGTGAGGAGTGAAATTCATGAAAGCGCTAATTCTCTGATTGCTAGTGTAATTGCTGCCACTGTGGGAGATGACACTCCCATTCCAGAGGTGGGCCCAGATCAATGCAGACACTGCTTTTGCCCTGCCTCTGTCGTAACGCATTGAGAAGGCCCTGGCCATTCATTTCTGCAGTCTGTAATGCACACAGTTTGCCTGGGGTGCAAATTACGCAGACCAAAGCACCAACTTCTGGTTAAATGGGGCACATCATTTTTGCAGTGAGCCTGATCATGATCAGAAATATATGTGCACTTGACTAAGACAGAATAAGGTTAAGAGAGATGATGTGACACAGAAGTCCAGGCATGAGCACTGGAGCAGAGCCACCTACTAGGCTGTTTAATGGATGTTTGACCTCAGGAAAGTTAAAATTTTTGTGCCTCAGTATCTTCATCTTGTAAAATGGCAATAAATACCTAGGATAATCGTGAGGATTAGATACATTTATATGTTTAAAGGGATCTGAACAGTGCCTAATTAATAAATCATTAATATATGTTTCTAACAATACGTTTGTGAATATTCCAGTTCTATTCTTCAAATGTAGGAATGGCCTCCCTTCGATTTTAGAGTTTGCTTCTGAACAATTTTTCCCACTCAATTCAATCTGTAAAATATTTTTTTCAAGACTTACTATGTCTGTCTAGTCTTGTCTTTCATACCATATAAATCTGGACGGTTAAGGAGAGTAAAAATAATGTTTCAAACTGAACATCAAGGTCCCAAATTTCTACTATACAGCAGTAAGTGTGGATGACATAGATTTGAAAATTGGACTTGATTAACTTTGAGCAAAAGTTGATGCCACAAAGGGTCAAAAGAAATGCTTGGTACTGTCATTAAAATCATAAAGGCCACTGGGACCTCAAGTCGACTCAGGCCCGCCCGCTCAGCTGCTTCCCTCTTCCTTTCCTCCCCTTCCCTCCATTACAAGAGGACCTGGTGTCAGCGCTGCTACAGGCTTTGTGCTTTTCCCCATTGGTCTCCTTGAGAAGTTATGTATCTCCTCTAACAGCCGTTAACAAAGTTCTCTCCTCTCCACATTCACAATGACATTAATAACAACTTTTTACTGGTGAAGTATTTACCATGTATTAGGCACCTTGTGAGGGCACTTATACACTTTTTTGGCCATTTTATGCTCCTAACAACTCCCTGAGACTGGCTCATTAAGTCAACTGCCCACAGCATGCAGCTCAGAATTGGCAGAGCTGAGGTGTGAGCCCAGGGAGTAACAGTGCAGACAGGGTGCTCTCACCATTACTGGGCTGCCCCTACAGGAGACTGCAACTTATGTACAGTGTGTCCTCACCCTGAGCTACAGGAAGACACTTCTCGTGGGACCTGAGACAGTTCTCATTTTAATTAACTTCCTGAGACAACAAGGGGGGAAAATCCACAGTGCTGTTTCTGATTCAAAAAATGTACAGTCTTTTGGAGATGCAGAAAGCTAAGAAGGCAGAAGCCAAAATAGATACATAAATAAAGGGAGGAAAAATTATATATTTAACATTTAATATTTCTTATTTGAAATTCAGCTGCAATAATATTAAACCCACTAATGTGACAAATGAGAAGTTTCAAAGTCAACATCTGTGTGATTCATTTTATATATTTTATATTAATAAAAATTACCACAAATTAAAATAAACTTTATTCTCCTTTTAGGTAAACCAGTGTATAAAACAGTGTTATAAACCAATTTTTTAGTTTCTACAGAAACATTAAGAGAACAGATCTAAATTACACCTTTTAAAAGATTTTGAATAAACAAAGGTAATTGATCAAAGATTCGGCACATGAGGCCTAGATGAGAATGTTGGATCAAGAGACAAAATGATATTTCCTAATGTTTAAAGAATACGTAAGAGTTCAAAAGGCAAATGCCTAGTTGTCTGTCTGAAAGGGTCACATGTTGTCAATACATGAAAGAACTAAGTTAAAAATAGAATTCTCATTTTGCTGTTACCCCCTCTCTTCCTGAAGAACTTCACTTAAAATAGAGCTACACTGATTTTACAGCCATAATTACCTTCCTTGGTAAATCCATTATCAAATGTGTTTAAGCTGTTATAGTTCTCTATTAAAACTCCTTTACTAGGTTTATTGTAGAACAGACAGAAAACACATTAACTGGAACTCTGTTTTTCAATATTAAGTAAGATATGGCCACTATTTGGTTAATAAATGGACCATCTCAGACTAGGTTAATGTTATCCTTCTTTCTGAGTTGCAAAGTTCAACTACCTGACCACAATTGTAATAGGAAATAGAAACAATGACAAAAAGAACCTGCTATCACCATTGTCAAAAAATTAATTCCCATAAAAATCAGATTTTTCATCAGGATTCAGTTTGCTACTGAAGATAAAAATAAAATTATGACATTTTATATATATATATACATATATATATATGTATATATATATATATAAGGTATATATATATCTTTTAAAAAGATTCTCACCAAGAATTTGAAGACCGACGCTACCAGCCATAATGCAATTACATGTCAAAGTTGATCTATCTATCCACATATAACCTCTTCCTCAAAAACTAATTAGTTCACTTAAGTGTATGTAGACTGTGTATTCAGGAAAATGGTACACAGTTTAATTTTCCAACAAAACCAAATTCTTTTCAGTTATGATTTCAAATGAGAACCTAATGATTCAGTAAGTGGCATATTCTCTCTTCAGAAGAAACTTGAGTAGAGTCTAAGTTCATCTTGTCACTCCCAGACTGAAACCAGCCCTCCCTGGGAGTACCTATTTTTGTCGGTGGGATTTCCGTTACACCTGACGGAAGTACCACTGGTTTTTGCTCCAAGTGTAGTTAAGGAAGGGTTTATATTAGGAGCGTAAATATCAGCTTCAACATGTTTGCCTCCTGAGTTGTAGCTTCAACCTGCAAGTTCTTGGCAAGAATCTTTTTAAGGCACTTGGTCATTTTGTGAGTGCAATTTTGGTTGAAGCTAGAAACACAATCTGTAAATCTAGGCACACGTAAATTACAATAACTCAAAAATGCTGAAAGTAAATAAACACATAAAGTCCCCACCGTCACCCTTCCAGGCTGTCAAGGTTATACTCCTCCCTCCAGAAACCAGTTACTACTCTTGGTATGTGATTATCTAGCGTACAGAGTAACTTGGGTCACTCTATATTTTAAATATTTGTACTTTTGATTCATTTTTATTTTAAGTACTTTCTTTTTTATTTCTATTATATTTTAAAAATAATATTCATTAAAAGTTTTAAAGATAAAAATGCATTGAATTGATCATTACAATCATTTATGTCCATACCCCAATGGATCATCCTGCATATTTCTGAGGTGCATACTACAGACTCTGAAGACCACTGGCATAGAGAATGAAATATGAACTCCAACTTGTCTCAAAAATTCCTTCACAGCCCAACCTTGATTTTTTTTCTTTAAGTATTTCCACAAATGAATCTCTGGGGGTAAGCAAGGCGGTTGCTATGACAGAAGAAGCTGGCTGGAAAAATGAGACTGCAACATTCTTCAGTTGGAAATATAGTCTATGCAGGAGGTCAGCAACTAGATAGATAATAAGCCAGCAACTAGGTAGATGGTAAGCTAACTACACTAACAAGCCAAGGGTCTGAGTGAGGACAGCAAGTCAGGAGTGTCAGCCAGGAAGAAACGAGAACACACACAGGTCATAGGAGCTGAGAGACCAAAGGCAGAAAAGAAATCAAGCAGGCAGAGGAGAACCCGAGACACAATGGCAAGGCTCTGGGCATGGTCAAAAGGTCGAGGAGTCCGGAATCAGGAGATCCACTATAACAAGCACAGGGTTGGTGAAAGGACAAGGAAACAGATGCGAGACTCGAGCAACAAAGCAATTTGATGCTGAAGCAATTTTGTGATGGCCAGGAAGTTTCTTACACGTTTCCTACTGGATCCTTTCCCAGAACTTGGCTAGTGGGACCCGGTGCATAGCAGCGGGCTAGTGCGAGTGTCTGGAGGAAAGGTGGACTAGGGAGGAGGGATCGAGGGAATACCCTCCCTCGCCTTACCTCTGCCTCGATGCTCCCCGCCCCTGGAGTAGTCCCCTCTCCTATTCATCCTTAAAATTACCCTCTATTCTTACCCACTCCTTTAGCCCTTCTTTAACCATCTCAGCACACTACTCTGAATTCTGATAGCATTTATTTTATCCTCTGAGCATTTTGATACAACTGTGTGAAGACCTGCATTTTTTTCTTGTTTCATGTGTCAGCATCTTCAAAGAGATTCCAAACACCTGGAGAGCTATGAATTCACTTTACACTTTGATTTCTAGTAGTCAATGCTCCTTAAATGCTTCTGAGAGTTTTCTGAATACTGTGATATCAGGCTTTACCCAGACAAATGCACAGAGGGGCATGGACACAATATGTGGTATATAATTACATAAGAGCAGGTAATTTACCAGAGATAATTATAATAAAATTCTACCACTGAATTCAAAACAAAGGTGAGCAAATAAAAAAGGCTTCTGTACCAAAATATAACAGAGATCTCTTCACCTGTGTGAAATATGAAGAAACAGAATAGGAAATATTGGACACTAGTCTTTAAAGCACTCATTACTATCCATCCAGGGACAGGTAACTATAACATTCATTTATTAATATATTGACATATTCCATAAACACCTACAATATCCCTGCTATTGAATACCTTGAAGATACTAGGGTAGATGCTAGGCGCAAAGAGGGATACAGAGATGAATAAAGCATCATCACAGCCTCAGAAAAACCTAGACAATACAAAATATTTCAGGGCCACCTAATCACACCCAGAAAGGCTGCCCAGGCATTTGATACTGTGCATGAAGAATGAGGAGTAATCACTAGGCAAAGAAAGGAGAGAAGCTGCAGGTGGCAGCACCATCTACAGAGGCAGAGATATGAGACCACTGGAAGGTGGGTGTGGGGAAGGGGGATGTGAGAAAGAGAAAGGATGGACGGTGACCTTCATCCTGGAGGCACAGATAAGCCATGGCCAGTTTTTAAGTAGTAAACTAGTAGATTTCATCTGGGTTGGTGAACAAAAGTTAATATTTATTTAAGTGATTATTTAATTGCAGGCTCTTACTAATCCATGAACCAACCAAAGTGATACATCACATTCAGGCTTCTTCTTTTGTTTCCAAGTTAGCTTTTTTTTTTTTTTTTAAAAGCCGGCTGATTTCCAATCTATCTTTGAGAATAATTCAAAATGTATCCACCATTAGGTTGAAAGAGAGATGTCCACAGTGATACCATTTAATGTATTAATAATAATGTATCTGATAATTTGCTAATTAACTTAATTTAGACTACTTCCTGGTTGTATTTTCTAGACGTATCTTCACTTCGAAAAAATTCAGCCCTACCTGAACTATCACCTGAGAATCACGAACCACAGCAGAAGTCACCTGCGGAGAGTCTGGTAGGTCTACATGTGTATCTCGACACAGGGAGATATATATGCAGGTATTTATGTTTCTATAAGTATATATAATTTATTTACACATTTGTATATATGGGGTAATACAAATTTTATTGAGTTACTCATGTCCTAATGGATCATTAGTCTACCAATACTGCCTTTTTTAGACTAAAAAATGGAAACCAAAAAGACCAAAAGACCAAAAGACAAACCCCCACCTGCTTGCCTTTTAGCTTAAGGTACATTCCAATTTCTTTGTAAAGCGTATGTGACAAATGATCATAGTCCATAGTATGTTCCAAACAAAATATCCCTATTCCAAAACAATAGTGAAAGTTACTCAAGTAAAAGAAAATACTGCTATTATTTAAACTTGTAGAAAGCTAATATAATTACCCCATTTGAAAGAGATAAATATTGCTCAATATTAAAATTAAAAAATCTTTGGTGTGTATTATAAAACAAACATAAGGAATCTATCTCTACCTGAAATCATGAACGGTATTACAATTTCATGGAAATATTTTGGGGTAATGACTTTCAAATGAATACAGGAAGAATGTTATTAAAAAGAACAAAGATTAGGAAATATACTGTCGCGGTAACCCTGCAGTGGGGAAAAGAACAGTCTCTTATGATCTAATAGGATTTTTCCATTCTTAACTTGGTTAATCTGAAACACAAAGCAAATAAATCATTCCTGGTTTCTGAAAGTCCATGGTGATACTCAAAGGAAATTAATTCCCTTTGCCATACATGATTGAGAAAAACATATTATTAAAGTCAACTCAGTAAAAAATCTAGATTTATTACTAAAAGAAGATGTCATTTTTTTCCCATAAAACAAGACATTTTTTCCATCCCTTTCCAAACATTTTCTAACACAAAAGTGGCTTTCCAGTGTTGGGAAATGTGTGTTGTATGTGTAGGTTGGCAAAGGTATGATGCTGGCACAAGGGAGAGCATGGTAAACTCAGTATGGTGAAGAGATCGGCCTTTGAAACCTGAAAGCAGAGTGCTGGCTTCTGAAAAACCAGGTGTATCATCACTTTAATATGTTGGGGGGAAAAGAGCCAGGCAAAAGTGTGATTCTTACCAAACACAGCCACTATAATGGCATCAAAATGTTATCATTTAAAAAATATTTATTTAGAACCCAACTGCACAGGCATAAGGCAAGAAGTGTCCTCTCGGCATTAAACATCAAAGACAGGCACTTACATGGATGTACATATACTGAAACATGGAATTAAACTTGCACGGCAAATATATGAGCAGGAAATGAGGCATTAGTATTCCTCAGTTACAAGCGGTATGCACCGCAGCACGGAGGCAACATCTGCAAGTGGGTTGAGGACAGGACAGCCATGGACACTCTTCCTCCCAACTGAATAAACTATGTGGAAACAGTCTGGTCTTTGGTCAGTCAGAAGAGTTTGATGAAAGAGCGAAGATTTCAAAATCTGGTAGAAAGTTCACAAAACAGGTACCAACTGTAAGGTTCCAGAGGTGGGCGATGACAGAAGTGCTGAGAAGCCACTGAGTAACGGAGTCTAGCTCAAAGTTGATTTCTCGTGGAAAGGAATAATAACCTGGGTAACTGGTGTGCTGAAGAAAAGGAATTAAGATTAAATGGCTCAAACCAGGGGTTTTCCCGGACTCCTTGTTTTTCCTTACACACAATGTATAATCCAGCAGCAAATCCTGTTGGCTTTACCTTCAAAATATAGCGCAAACCTGAAACCTCTTCTCCCCACTACGGATCCCTTAGCTCAAGCCATCACTACACTTCTCCTGGACTCTTACAAAGGCCTTCTTAACTGTTCTCTTTGTTTTCACTATTCCGCACCATCCACTATTCACCACAATCTCTCCTCCACTCAGCAGCCAAAACTTTGTAAAGAATTTGTAATCACTTTGCATCACACTGCTTATCGTAAGTGACTAGAACTTACAGTATCTGGATCCTACTTCTTTTAAATTCAACTCCTTCCATTCTCTGCCCTGCTTTCTCCAGCCTAGCATACTGGACTTCCTGCTGGTACTCAATTCAGAACAGTTAACAGCTATTTCATGTAACCTGACCATGTATAGACACTGTTTAACCATGAGCCTTCTCTTAGCTAGGAGAATCTGCTACTGAATTGAGTTACAGAAATTTACATTTGGGAGTAACAACAGTGGTGATTTACCTGATTCCAGAACAAAGCAGTGCAATGTACGCATTTTCAAATTTATCTTTAAGATAAGAACGATAAGCAGAAAGACACACAGAAATGGCCTATGGCTATGGGTGAATACGTTCCTTTGAAGTGTGAGATACATTCACCAACACTGCACGTGTGGGAACAAACAGGAGAAAAATGGTAAGAAAAGAGAAATAGGAAGGGGGGGGGGACTTGAAAGCAAATTTCCCAAAACTTCACAGTGACTCACTCTGGGAGGTGATAATATGAAAGATAGTTATTTTATTCTTTGTAATTTGTTGGTATGCTTTATTCTTTAAAAAACAAAGTGCTATTGGGTGGAAATCTATGCTTTATCTCTTTGGCTCCAATTTTTCTTTTCTTAAGACAAAGATTACAAACTCCAATGTCTACAAGGCCCAATAACTGATATAAGTGAGTGAAGCCTGCAGGATGGGAACTGTGTCAAACTAGTGAGCACATCATCATGTCAAGAGCCATGTTCCAAATGAACTTACTTACAAAACAGAAACAGACTCACAGACATAGAAAACAAACTTATGGTTACCAGTGGGGAAAGAGAGTGGGAAGGGATAACTGGGAGTTCAAGATTTGCAGATACTAACAACTATGTATAAAACAGTTAAATAACAAATTTCTATTGTATAGCACAGGAAACTATACTCAATACCTTTTAGTCATCTATAATGAAAAAGAATATGAAAAGGAACATATGTATGTATATGGGTGACTGAAACATTATGCTGTACACCAGAAACTGACACAACACTGTAAACTGACTATATTCAATAAAAAAATAAACAAATAAAAATGTATTTTAATTAAAAGAATTTTTAAGTCTTCAAAATAAAAAGAGGCATGTCCCTAGGTGCCTGGACATAACTGCTGCAGAGAAATGCAGGTAGTGGTGTTGCCAGATTTAAAATTTTTTCAACATAGGAAATCTGGATTTTTGTTGGAATTTCCTGATTTTTGGATCTGGGCAAATTATTTAAATTAGAAAAACAAGAAACAAAAAACATGCAACTCTGTGAGGGACCCAAAAAACTTAAGGGATTTTTGACAGTGATTTTTGCCTATAAATTCCAAGGTACATATTTCTTTATTTGTTTTGTATACAAACCTATATTCACATTAAGTCTGAGAAGCACAGCTCTAGATTAAAGAAAAGTATGCAGACTAAGAGAACTATTAAATCCCTATCTAAATGGAGACTTCCCTAACAGTAAACACTTCTAAAGTGTTACTTTCTGCTAGCAAAATTTATTCCGTTCTATTTATAATTAAGTCTCTACTACACATTAACAGGGTGAACAGACTAGTGGAGTGACACCTAAAACAAGAGCTAGGTGGTAAAACTTTACTAAAATAGTAAATGAAAGAAGTACATGTGTCTTTCTTATATTGTGCATTGAACATGAAATTTATGGTTAAAAAAAAAGTGCAAGATCTAGGTAAGTCAAAGAAAGGAAACCAGAGGGATCAGTTAGGACAAATCCATAGTAAGAACTCCCTCTCCCAAAGAACCAGGGCAAGGGACATGACCCCTGGCGGACGGAAGACAAGTTGGTGAGGTCCGTTAGGTGGTGAGGGAATGTCAGCTAGCCAAAAATTCTCTCAGACTGAGATGCAGGAAGCTCCTGCTTTGATTAAAACTGTTCAAGTGAGGTGGAGTAGATGGGGGAACGGTGGGGGAAGAATGAGGCATGACAGTCTGGAAGAGGCAGTGGATTGGCATATCAGGTCTGGAGAAATCTGAAAGCCTGTTCAGAGAAAGAAGAGAAACCACAAGTATCTGGAATGTAAAGATCAATGGTAGGGTACAAAGAAAGAGGGTGAAATGAGGCAGAGAGAAGAAAGTCCAAATTTATATAACAGATGCCAGTGAGGAAACACAGTGGCCTAAAGTCAGACCCCGGGAAACAAGCAAGAATGCAGGCTCTTGGTACAGGAAGAGGCAGACTTAGATTTTCAGATTTAGCCAAGTTTTTTCAACTTTACTGCTTTTGGCCAGGTAAGGAATGTTTATCTACTAAGAGACAGATGGGGTAAGGAACTTAACCCCAGAGAGGTATGGGGGTGATCTGCTCCCCAAGTAGACTGGAGGCCAGAACTGTCCTGCAGGTCTGGACTGACCTGGGACAGAGCAGTGCATCTTCCTCCACTGCAGGTGAACAAGGCCAGCCAGTCTACCATCTGCTGTATTTCTGCTAAAACCCAGCAGCCAGGAAGTTCAACTGTTCCGTTGACTTTCCAAGCAGGGTATGATAAAGAAAGAGTTTAAAAAAAAATTTTACAGAAGCTAAGTAATTCTTTTCAGTGTCATGTGTGATCTTCGGTCTTCACGATTGATAATAAAGACAGGCAGCAGCAGAGTCCATTCTCATCTTTAACCATAACTTGTTTCCAAGAATCAGTTACACCATCCCCAGTCCCTTTGGTTGAGTTACTTTCAACTAGCCACCAGCATTTAAATTTATTCAAGCATGCTTGAAATATCAGACACTTTGAAAATGCTAACCTACATTTTTATTCAGAAGGAAAGCACTTCAGTATAACAAGTCCTAATGGTGACATCTGCTACAAAAGTGATAATACACCAATGACTCAAGACTGACTAAGCAAACTAAACCTTGGAACTCGTCTGCTTATCAAGCTTTAAAAACTAATTTCTATGACCAGTTTGAAATGCAGGAGCTAAATTAAATTATATCAACCATTGAAAGCAATGAAATGACTACTGAATTGCTGGGTCCCCTACTTCTTGGCTCAAGCAAACTGATTAAAGTCATCAGAGACTTCTGTGCTCTGGTTCTGAAGAGAAAGCACTATCCATTATCTTGTCCTTGTCTGCAAAGGAACTTCAGCACCTGGGCCCCTCACAGTCTACACCCTGTTGGTCCACTCGCCACTAGATGGCGCCATAACAAGAGTGCATCTAGCCCTGGTGGTCCCCTCCTTTGACATTTAATTATGCTTTGTGCTGGTGCAGTTATCAAGGAGTTCATGACAAGATTATTTTTAGTAGCTTTTTTTCCCTTGAGAAATCATAGTGCTTATTTTTTCACTCACATGGGATATTTATTTTGTCAGTTTCACTTTTAATACATGAGTATTGAAACCATAAGAATGCAACGCAGCAGTCAGGGACCAAACACACTGCACAAGTATCAGCTGCTGGATATACTAGCTACAACAATACAACTGTTTTCTACTCAGTTCTTAAGAATAAACCCCAATGCTTACACAATGAGTAACAAAAAAATTCACTGCAGTATCAGATTTACATGTTTTTAAATTTGGTCACTTCAGGCTAAACTTACAAGTTTAGGTGACAAAGAGATAAATTTCTTTCCTTAGACTTTGAAATAGCTCAGAAACAAAGAGCAGATCTACTGCATTTAAACTAATTCATGACAGTTTTATAAAAAATATATGGTCCAACAAGTTTCATTTTCAACTGCACTAAAGTCCACTTAGCTTGACCATTTGATAGTCAACCGTCTCAGAGGCTGGGGTTCCAGGAGTTACCTGCACCCCAGTGGGTACTCCTGAGACTAGACAGATCAGTGCACATCTCAGTCTAACGAATGGCACGAATTTATAGATAAAACAAATTTCAGTTCAATTATTTGCATATTTGCACAAAATTAATAGATAAATGTACTGTTTAATTAAAGCAAAGTGTGAAAACTATCCTTTTTAATATATGCTCCTCTTGACTGCAGGCTTTCAGCTGTCTGGGATGATCTTGGGTGTAAGTTCCATGTTACAGTACATCACCCAAGCTGGACCTGTCAGCAAAATAAAAGTTATTTCAACTGTCAATAGCTAACTTTCTCATCAATTAATCTTCTAACCTCAAATGTGCTGAAAAAAGACACAGATAGTCTATGCATTTACTAAACTGAGAAAAAAAATGTTAAATTTTAAAGACATGCTCTACCAAGGCCCTGGCCACCCCCCGATCACATTTTCTAAGACATTCCATCTTGCTCACTAAGCAATGCTTACACTGTCCGTTCTGTTGCTCAAGCATGCCAACCTTGTTCTAGTTTCTGGGCATTTCTTTACATTTGCTGTTTTTTTTTCTGTCAAGAATGTTCTTGTCCCAATCTTCGCATTTCCTCTCAGTTCACCTGTCACTTCTCCAGTGATGCCTTCTTTGACTCCATGTCCCTCCAACTGGTTTTCACCGTAACACTTACCACTAGGTAAAGTGTGATTAGTTACCCCTTTATGTCTGGCTCAGATGTTAAGATATTTATACCCAAAAAGGACAGACCTTGTCCTTTTCTGTTCAGCACTGTAAATGTGGTCGTCTGGCCTTTATTAGAAACTCAAAAATACTGATTAATATAACAAATGATTAAAATTGATCTCATAAAAGCATTTTGACTTAAGGATCAAATTTAGAAAATAAGACATAGTTTCCTAATACTGACATTTCTTATTTCACCAAAATTGACCTTGAAGAAAATCAAGGCAAAGAATGAATTAGGTTCCATATTCATTCTTGGAAACAGACACTTCATGCCCCGTGCTCTACCATGTGCCCTGCTTGGTGACTCTGTGCTGGAGTCTGGAAACCCAACATGCCTTGCAGAGTCTGCAACTGCAGCGTTCTTAACAAAGTCCTAAAATATTGGTGACATAAAGAATTATCCTGGGAATAGAAGAGTCAAAAAGTATTAGCTACTCAGTATCGTCAGTTTGCCAACAAACACAGTCTCCCTCCCCCTATACCCTGCGACAAGTGAGACTTCAACTTGCTAAGCCAAGGCAAGCTCCTTCACCTGCTCATTTTATACGCTACTCTGTTTCGGGGTGCACTTAAAATTACATCAAATTGTGCAAGTATTCCTGATGTTTTATAAAGTGATCGGTAAGAGCAGATGATGAGGACACGGAACAGGTGTAGGAAAAGAATAACGAAATTGAATACAAATCTGGGAGTTTGAAGGAGGTCTGAGAATGATAAAAACCTTTGCCAAAACCTAGGCCTTAGAACTTGCAGCTTCTTGCCTGGGAACAGCATGAGCTACAGGGCGGGGCAAAATAATGCTGCTGCCAGATTTTTTGATGCTGTGCTCAATTTAGTTTCATTGTTTGCATTTGGGGGCTTATTTTGAGTCATATACTCTATTACTATTAATATGTGGGAACATCTATTAATATTTTGAGTCTTTATTAGAGTTTAACTATAAGCTATAATTTAACTTTAGATGATCTTTTAAAAGTATGCTGAATTTCTAAGTGGGATTTAATTTTACACTCAAATCCTCCTCTTTAACTCTCCCCATACCAGTCTTCAAAGTAACACTAAGAAGGAATTTTAAATGTATCTACACCTAAAATACAGAAAATATGCTGAAGAGTGTGAACAATACAAAAAACAACCTTCAAAATGAACTACTTTTTGCTACAGTGGGTCTGGGGAAAATAAATATTGAATTAACAAATCTTTCTAATTCAACATTTATTATTAATCCTTCTGAGTAAAACTAAAAGTAATACAAATAATAATCATATAAATTACAAATCATACAGATTATAAATCATACAATAATAGAAATAATAGAATCTGATTCTTTTATAACAGACTGCAAGTTTAACCAACACAAAGAGATACTTCACACCAGATTTAACAAGAAGTTTTTGAAATGCAGAGGACATTTAAAGGAAATGCAACAGTGTCATGTTCAATGGCTGGTAGTAAAATATGTGCTTTTAAAAATTAGTATTCAATAAGTTGTAGGACTGTTACATAATCAGCCCACAAATATTAGGCAAATGGATCCTATAAAGTGGATTTTATGGGCTGATTACACAAGAGTCTTGAAACGTGATGAAAAGATAAGCAATGAGAACAGGTGGGTTTACATGATTTGCTTTCTTACATCAGCAATAACGTTTAACCTACTTTAATGATGTTATTTATAATAGAATTCATTCTGAAATTAAGAATACTACCTCTATATGAACTCCAAGTAAAATACTGATATAGTTAATTTTGGTAACTTACATGCAACAAAATATTTAAAATACAATGTTCTATAGGATATTTTATTATTTAATCACACAATAATCATCCTTTATTGTCAAGAAGCTGAAGATTTTACCTTTTCTGATCCTATTAATCTCCAGACCTATTTTCCATTTTTCTTAATAAAGTGAATGTTATGATTTTAATTTTACTATTTATACTTTTGTAATTAAGTTTTTACTGTAAGTAATTGGTTTTCTTCCAGCAACGTGTATGTACTAATTTTCTTTATCAATGATACTTAGAATATTGCTATCAGCTAATTATCCAGTTATCTATAAGAAGGTGATGTCATACAAAGAGTACTTGAAGATAGTATCTTTCAGTTTGTGTTACATGACAGCGTATGAGCACCCCTGTACCACATCTATCGCTAACTACTCTTGAAATGCTAAGAAAATCAATGTCCCCATCACCACCACCAAAAAAGTGAGAAAAGTACAAAGGTACGTTTAATCATAAAGAGGTCTGAATATCAAACATGTCATGACCTGGCTTCATAATAAAACCTAAATTGATTTCTCTTTGAAAAATTATAAAATATTAAAAATGACACATAATGTAAACTATAACCAGCTACTCATCGCCAAGATATAACAGATTAAAATCTCCCAAATTTTCCTCAAATTTTTGTTGTTTAGGGAAATAAAATGTTCAGATATATTCAAATCCTGTTCTCTCATTCCACTCCTACTCCTTCTAGAGGCAAAAAGTGAGTTACCTTATATTTTAATTTCATATGCTTGTATCCAGTATTACATATATTGTTTTTGAGCAAAGAATATTAATTGGCAATTCCCAGAAAGGCCAATTAGAAAAGATTTTCAACTTCACTCTTCATCAAGAAATGCAAATTAAAATAACAGAGAGTTACTCTGTCACCCATCAGACCGAAAGTATTGGTTAAGATGAGGATAAACAGGAACTCAACATATCATAGGTAGAAGTGTAAGTTGGTACCATGTCTTTAGAGAAAAATTCAACAATTTTTAAGCAAAGATATTCCTATGTTATGGGCCAGAAATTACCCCTCTAGGCACTTACTCATGAGAAAGTATCACACTTAGATCTCAGAAAGCATGCAAAAGGATCATGTTAATAAATGTTACAGCTAACACTTGTATAATGCCTCTTAACCCTCCAGGCACTGCTCTAAGACCCTCCTTTGTTTTTACTCTATTATCCTCATAACACGCCTTCCTCACAGGAAATAACACACCACATTTCACAGATGAGTACACTGAGGCACTGAGGTTTATAACTTGCTAAAGTCACACAACTAGTAGTGGTGGAACCACAAACACAAGCAGCCCAGTCTGCAGTCTGTTAACCTCTGTGCCTGGGTCACTGAAGAACTGGATGGAAGCGTGAAAGGGTGGAAGTCCTCCAAGGGTCCATCAGGAAGGAACAAACAAGGAGCAGGCATGCACAGAGAGCCGTAGAGACCAGCCAGTACAATGCAACAGCCAGACTGCACACAGCAGCTTGCATACATTCCAGCCACCCAACATGGGGAGAAAAGGCAAGGTGCAAAATGATTTGTACTGCACAATACCTAAACTCACCTTTGTGACTTATTTCCAATAGCTATGGTAGCTAAAGCACTCTTAAGCTCTACATACTAATAAAAATACAGAATCAAGAGCAAAAAAAATAAAAGGGTTCCTTTCCTTTTCTTTCCCTGGGGGTTAAGGACTGATAACACCTCGAGTAGTGTGTCAGTTCTGGGAACTGCAAGACTGATTAACTAGATCAGGTTTTGGAGTGAGCAGCTGGAGTGATGAAAAGGATTCTGTAGCTGTTTGGAGCACGCATGCTAAGTTTTTCAAATGATGAAATAAATCTGCTTATGTGCAAGAAAGGAAAATACTCTCTATCACCTCTCCACAGGCTTGCCATCAAATGTGTGGGTACATAATTACCATAAGGCTTATATTCTTGGCTTAAGACAATAATAATAATCTTCATACAAAATCCAAAATATTAAATAGTATAACAGTCTTCACTAAACCTACACACATTACATATGGTTTTCACGAATACACAGAAAGGTTTTAAATTGCAAATTGCACACATAAAAATATTCATAGAAAACCATTTAATAGCAAAAAAAATTTTTTTTGCTTACTTTCCATGACAAAAAAAGATTAAAAAAAGGAAAAAAGAAAATTCAATAGTCTTTATAGTCTTATAAGATAGGCCTGTCAAAGAATTTGCCTCTTACTGAAATAGACTATTAACAAAAAAGTACTTTCTTCAAATACATGTACTGAAGCGAGGTTCTAGCCCTGAAAACAATGATCTGTACAAGGTCACAGCACTGAGCTCTTCTTCCTCACTCCCCAAATGAGACTTCTCTGTGTAATGAACAAGGAAGGCCACTCAAGAGACCACAATGTTGATGTCAGTCCATCTAGACCATCAACCTCCACAGAGCAGGATTACTCTCCATGGAACAGCAGTTAATACGAAAAAAGAAATATGTGGAGAAACGACCAATCTAATAAAGACAAATCTTTGAAAGATCAAGAAGCTAAAGTGAGTGCTGACATACACGGCTAAAATGTGAGCTTTCATGGAAAATTAATGGAGAAATAAATGGAGATACATTACATGTTAATTACTCGCAATCTTAGCTGTTGAAAAATACTTTAGGTTTGGGAGTGGCAACACCTTTTGAAAGACTTGTTGGCATCCCAGTGCAGACCTTGCTATGATTTCTGTCCAACACAGGGCACACCTTGTTCAAAAGACAAATGAGTCATAAGAAGCCACAATCCATGTGATATTCAGCACTTAACTCACTAATGATACCCGAGATGCAGCCAAAGCTTCTACTATGAGAAAAAAGAGTAGACCAGGGATTAAAAACTATCGCTTTCTAACCTGAATCAGTTGTGCAAGAATAGTAAAAATACAGCTTAAAGAGTGTCAGATAAGGTAATGAGGAGAAAGGCCATGGTTGGGGGGAGAGGGTCGGAGGAGGCTGTGAAAATGTGCCAACATCAATAAATGTTACTCAATATTTGTACTACTTAACAAAAATAAGCTAAGCATAGAAGGTGAAAACGGCTAGATAAGAAAAGAGAAAACAAAGACTAGTAATGTAACAGTTGACTAAGCAAATCTGTATGTACTACAATGATCAGAAACACCAAGTGATTGACACATGATATCCAATATCAAATACTTTATTTTTTAAACTGTGAAAGAAGGCCATTGGAGCCATTTCTTCCTCTAAAGTCCATAAGTACATTCATTCAAGTTTTATTATATTATTCTAATTGTTGTCAAGACTTTTTTTTTTTGTAAACACTGCCAACAGCCACAGGAAGTTGCCATGACTTACAGGCATACTTTGGAGTTACTGTAAGTTTGGTTCCAGATCACAGTGATAAAGTAAATACTGCAATAAAATGAGTCACATGAATTTTTTGGTTTCCCAGTGCATATTCAAGTTATGTTTACACTATACTGCAGTCTGTTAAGTGCGCTATAGCATTACATCTACAGAAACAGTATACGTATCTTAATTAAAAACACTTTATTGCTAAAAAATACTAATCATATTCTAAACCTTCAGAGAGTCATAATCTTTCTGCAATACTAACATCAAAGATCACTGATTACAGATCATCATAATAAATATAATAACAATGAAAACATTTTAAATATTGCAAGAATCACCAAAATGTGACAGAGACATGAAGTGAGCAAATGCTTTTTGAAAAATAATGCCAATAGACTTGCTCAATGCAGGGTTGCCATAACCTTCAATTTGTACAAAATACAGTACCTATAAAGAGCAATAAGCTGAAGTACAACAAAACAAGGTATGCCTATGCAGATACTGCCTTTCTTCTTTTTTAAACAAATTGAAGGTTTGTGGCAAACCTGCATTGTCAGATGATGGTTAGCATTTTTTTAACAATAAAATATTTTTGATTAAGCTATGTGCCTTTTTTTAGCCATAATGCTATTATTGTACACTACCCAGACTACACTGTAGTGTAAACATAACTTTTGTATGTACTGGGAAACCAAAATATTTGTGTGACTCGCTTTATTGTGATATTCACTTTTATTGTGGTGGTCTGGAACCAAACCGACCATATCTCTGAGATATGTCTGTACATGGAGATGAGTTTGCTTTTAAAATTCATTATTCCTTCTACAGGGGAAAAAAAGAAGATTTTTAATGCTATGTAGTTCCACTAATCAAAATAAAGGTGATACAACAGATCTCATGCACACTGAACTTGGATAATGTAACGACTCCTCATGTGTATATAATTTTAATAGAACCCCAGGGAGAAGACACTATTCAAATTGGTAAAATTTGGGCCACAAAAATCAAGAAGTAAAGAATACTATTTAGTTATTTTGGTTTTTGTAACTTCCCTTGAGTCAGAGTAGGTAGGCAGATGGCCATTTTCTGTCTCTATTTAAGGTCAATCCTGTGTTTGTTCTTTTTCCATATAAATGAAAAAAAAACTAGTTACTGCATCTGGAATGCTGGATCAGGAAAAAAATTGTAGTATAAGAATCTTACTGTGAATTATACAAACAAAGGAAGTAAGTGTTGGCTAGTTAATGTTGTTAAATATTTATACATAAACTACATAAAAGAATGACAGATGAAGGATGAGATAAAACAGAGTTAAATGATTACAAGTTCATGTTAGGTTTTAGTCTGTAAGTTTCCACTGTCAACATGAAAACAGTAATTTTTTAAAATCTCACCCAAATTCTATTCCCCAGTTAACATTTCTTGGCCCTACATTAAAGACAAACAAAAAAACCTAAACTGTAATGAATTCACTTAATAAATATGCACTGAGGGTTTATTACAAGCCAGGCATTGTTCTAGGTACTGAGTGTAGAGCAGGGATGAAAACAGTCACAGCTCTTGCCCTCATGGAGTTTATAATATAATGAAGGAAACAGAAATGAATAAATCAGTAACTACAATATAGAGGCACAGAGGAAAGGAAAAATGAACCAAGAGAATACTGTGTGCTGAGGATGAGGGAGGATTAAACAGAGCTAAGTAGAGTGAGGAGGAAGGTGACACCTCCACAAAAAGGTGACATGCAACCTGATCTCTGCAGTGAGTGATGGAATCTGCAACACGAGGAGTCAAGGACCAGGGAAAAAAAGAGCATTTCAGGAAGAGGCCACCACACCCACAAAGGTTCCAAGACAGGGGACCTGCAGGGAACCAAGGAAGGCCAGTGTGGCTGAAGCCCACTGAGCAAGGGGCACAATGCTGGTGGGGGTGGGTGTAGACTGGTGAGGCAGACTGAGCTAGCCATCTACTCTCTTACCAACCATATTAAGACGTTTGAACTGAATTTGAAGAGCACTAAATAGTATATATTAAAGAGTTTCAAGAAAGGATACATGTGACACTTTTAAAAGATGACACTGGCTCTTAAAGAGACAACAAATTGGAAGGGAGCTGGAGATGAAGTAGGCAGATCAGTTAGAAGGCAATTTCAGTAGTCACATAATTTGGGTGGTGGGTTGGACACAAGGCAGTGGATAGATTTGGAAAAAAGTAGATGAAGTGATGGTATAATTTGGAGGCAGAATCGACAGAACTTGCTGATGTATCAGAGACTGTGCTGATGTATCAGAAAAAGGAATGAATAATACTCTTGAGAAACTCAGGGAAAGATGGCCCCATTTACTGAGATAGGAAGACTTTGGAGAAACAGGTTTGAGGGAATATTAGAAATTTTGTTTGGACATGTTAAGTTTGAGACACCTATGAGATGTCCAAGTGGAGATATCAAGGGGCAACAAAATACTTAAGACCAGACCTTCAAAGACTAGCTTGTGGTAGAGATACAAATTTGTGAGTCATGAAACCTAGAATGGCACTTAGAGCTATGGCTAATGATGAGATCACCGATGGAGAGAGTGTGGAGAAACATTTCCATAATTTCAATGTGTGGGAAAATTTCCTGGGAGATTCTGACTTGGTAGATTTCGGGTGGGGACTCTGAATTTGCATTTTTTTAAACTCTCTAAGTGAGTCTTATTCTCACACCATTTTAGTAAATACTGCTGGAGAGACAGAAAACAAGTGAGCCCCTCCGTGAGCTGAAAAACTCTAGCAGCTGGTAACTGGACAGAAGAGGAGGAGTCTGACAAGCTTAAGCCACAGACCAACCAGGACAGCGTGGTCCATGCAGTTTACACCGTCTTCAATGGGAAAATAAAACGCACCTATTAGGTACTACTAGAAAGAATCTGGTCAGATTCCTTTCAGCAAGCTCCTGTAAAACAGTTCCAAGAGAAGGCCTCCAGAATAACACACTGGTGTGAGCGCTCAGTGCTGCTCAATGAGTTTGTGCTTTGTTACTTTAAGAAGAAAATACGGACAATCTCAATTGCTGACGCCTTCTAAGTATGACTACTACTATGGTAAAATCAAGAGAGATTATCCTGGGATTAGCACTGGCCATGATGGACTTAATAAGATCTTCACCAAACTACTTCAACATTACTGAGGGTAAGAAATGAGTAACAGCACTACTTTTTATCCTTTTCTTTAGTATGCAACTAGCCTCAAACCCTAGTATTTATTAACTTCTTTAAACAATAGGCTAAGACAAGTAGGGCCAGACAATTTAGGAGGCAGATTCATTTCTACCTCTTTCTCAACTTTATGTTATTGACTCTTTTCCTAGAACTCCATGTCTCCTGCCTGCTTAGAACTCGTTTTTAGATCTAGTTTATCTGCTTAGAAGTGTCATCATGCAGTCCTTACCTTTGTCAGACAAACCAAGCTTCAGAACTTTCCCTCTGATAACCTTTCAAAGCTTGTCACATTTCAATTAGGCTTGTGCAATCAGCAGTTGACCCATACAATTATTACATGTTGATGGAACTGTTATTGCCCACAAATCTGCATTTTAACAGGAGCTTTTGCAGATACAAACTTTAATTTGAAGGAGTTAAGCTAATGTTGGAGCATTCCTATATTGTTACAAAGATATACTAAGTACAGGAAGATAATTTTAACAATCCTTAATCAACACCCCACAGATTCCTATCTATTTTATATGTAAAGTCTTGACAGACAATGTGAGATGTCTTTGAGTTACTTACCTGGGAGCAAGCAAGCACTTAAAAAGACTGCCAAGAGACTATAAACCACTTTGGAAAGCTGATTTCACGTCATGCGATAGCTGAAAGAAATCCTGAACAACAAATAGGTCTACGATTCTGTCTTGTGAAAAATCTACAAGAGCCAAAGACAAAAATTTCCTTTACAAAATAATAAAGCTGGAAGCAGTTTTTAAATGAAGGGTTACAAACCAAAGACAACTAGATACAAGGCCATCAACATAAATGTGTGGAGGAACCAGACATAAAACAACATGTAGCAGGAGGTCCATGGCAAACATACAAATTCAATTTTGGGGAAACACTGGGAGACCACACCTATCACAAATCTGGGCCAAACACAAGCCCCAGAATCTCAGGGCCTCTGCATTAAATTCCCCATGCCACTGTAGCAGAGAAATTGGAGGCAGACTAAGTTGCTCTGATTGCCAAGGAAATAAAAGGTAATACCAAGTAGGGTTTTCAACTGTCCTGGATTTCCCAGGACTGAAAGGGGCACCAGGATGCAGAACTTTCACTGCCACACCAGGACAGTCCTGGGCAAACAGGGACAGTCGTTCACCTTAAATCAAGACAATTACTGGGGGAACAAATCATCAGGACAATGTGGAGTCTAGTTTTCACAAAAAAGTTGAAATTGGTAGCTTGGCTTTTAAAAAATGTAGAGGCAGCACATAGGGAGGAAGGCAGAGTCTTCTCCAGATATTCTCCAAACAGTAGCTAGCGTGATAAAGCAATTAACTGTCACAGGCACAAGGCATGTGTTCACTGAGATTATCTTTTTAATATGTCACACAAAAACAACACTGTGAAAATGTATTATCAGTTCTTAAAGAGACTATGATAAGAAACAAAAGGAACCAGTGGCAATTTAATCACCTGGCAGTGTTGAATCCAACATTCCTAAGTTAAGTGAAATAATTATTCTGGAACTCAAAACCTATAGGATATGGAGGAGTGGCCAAGATGGCAGAGTAGGGATAACTTCCTCCCATGGGCACACCAAAATTACAACTATTTACAGTATACAACTGTAAATATACAAGAGCAACTACCAATGAGAATAACCTGAAGACTAAGATAGAAAGATAGAAAGAAAGATAGAATATCTTTATAACTAAGATAGAAAGAAAGAACCACAACCAGTCAGGTAGAAGGGGTCGAGATGTAATACAGTCAAGACCCACAACCCTGGGTAGGCAAACCACAAACAGGAGGACAATCACAATTTCAGAGGTTCTCCCCTAGCAGCATGGGGTCTGTGCCCCACACATCAGGCTCCCCGGCCTGGGGGTCTCGTACCAGGAAGAAGAGCCTCCAGAATGTTTAGCTATGCAGGCCAGCAGGGCTTGCTTTCAGGAGAGCCACAGGGCTGCAGGAAGAGGGACTCTGCTCGTAAATGGCTCATACAAAATATCTGAGGCCCAGGACAGAAGCAGTAGTTTGAGAAGAGTCAGGGTTTCAGATCTTGGAGAGCCTCCTGGAGAGGCAGGAGGCAACTGAGACTCATCCTGCGGATAGCTGCTGGTGGCAACAGTTTTTGAGAGCTCACTCTACCAGGAGGAAACTGGGACTAGCAAGCACCATTTCGGAGTCCTCCCTTTAGCTTAGTGCCAGGGAACTGACCTTGCCCACCAGCCAGAAGTCACTAATCCTGGGACCCCCAAGCCAAGCAGCTAACTACAGGGGAACAAAGCCCCACCCACCAGCAGGCCAGCTGCCAGAGGCCCTTCTGAGCCCCTCAGGTGCCCTGAGATTTGGCCCCATCCACCAGAGGGCCCAGGACGAGGACCTCCTGGGCCCCACAGCCTGCCAAGTTGGGACCTAGCCTGTTCACCAATAGGCCAACACCAGCTCAGGACCGCTGGCCCCACAGATAGCTACCTTGTGACCCAGCCATGCCCACCAGCAGGCTGGAACCAGGACCTGTGACTCCCGAGGCCGAGCAGCCAGCTGCGCCAGGACCTGGCCCCGTTCACCAGCAGCCAGCGGCTTTTCCCACCAGGCGAGGCCTGGCTACCAACCGGACTGGGAGTCAGACACATCTACCAGGGTGCCTACAGTAGTCAGCCCACCACAGAAGACGTGCCCATGCAGCCCACACAGAGGGGACCCCTAGAGCATGTAACTCTGGTGACCACGGTGCAGTGTGCTGCTGGGCCCCATAGGACAGATCCTACATAAAGACACATAAGGGTCAGGAAATATAACTGACCTACCTAATACATAGAAATAGAACCAGAGAATTAGGAAAAATTAGGCGACGAATGTGTTCCAGACAAAGGAACAAGATAAAACCGCAGAAAAAAGACTAAGTGAAGTGGTAATAAGCAATTAACCTCATTAAAGAGTTCAGGATAATGATCATAAAGATGCTCAAAGTTTATCCCAAGAAACAAGAAAATCTCAAATAAATAATCTAACCTTACACCTAAAGGGACTATAAAAAGAACAAATAAAACCCAAAGTTAGTAGAAGGAAAGAAATGATAAAGACCAGCACAGAAATAAATGCAGTATAATTTAGAAAAACAGAAAAGATCAATGAAACTAAGAGCTGCTTTTTGTTAAAAGGTATGCAAAATTGATAAACCTTTAGTCAAACTCATCAAGTAAAAAAGACCCACATAAATAAAATCAGAAATGAAAAAGCAGAAGTTACATCTGACATCACAGAAAACAAAAAAAAATCGTCTAAGAGATTATTATGAATAGTTACACTCTAATAAGATGGACAACCTCAAGAAATGGACAAATTCCTAGAAATATACAATCTCTCAAGACTGAATCAGAAAGAAATAGAAAATATGAACAGACTAATTACCAGGAATAAAACTGAATCTGCAGTAAGAAACTTCTGACAAACACAGGTCCAGGATCAGTTACTTCACCAGTCAATTCTACCAAACATGTTACTCAAGAAGAGTAACTATTTATACTTCTCAAACTGTTCTAAAAGATTGCAAAGAAGAAACGCTTCTGAATGCATATAACAAATCCAGTATTACCCTGATACCAAAACCAGACAAAGATACCACAAAAAAAGAAAATTACAGGCCAGTATCACTGATGAATGCAGATGTAAAACTCAACAAAATATTAGCACACTGAATACAACAATACATTAAAAGAATCACACACCATGATCAAGTGAGATTTAACTCAGGGATGCAAGATGGTTCAATATCCACAAATCAATCAATGTGATACACCACCACAACAAATTGAAGAATAAAAATCATATGATCATTTCAACAGATGCAACTCTTTTGACAAAATTCAACATTCACACAAAATAAATATTGTTCACAAAGTGGGTATAGAGGAAACACACCCCAACATTATAAAGGTCATGATAAGCTCATAGCTAACATTGTACTAAATTGTGAAGAGATGAAAGAATTTTCCCTAAGATCAGGAACAAGACAATGATGCCCACTCTCACCATTTTTATTCAACATAGCATTGGAAGTCCTAGACACAGCAGTCAGATAAGAAAAAGAAATAAAAGAAATCCAAATTGGAAAGGAAGAAGTAAAACTGTCACTGTTTGTAGATGACATGATATTTATAGAGAAAACCATAAAGATACCACCAAAGAACTATTAGAACTCATCAATAAACTCAGTAAAGTTGCAGGATATAAAATTAATATACAGACATCTATTGCATTTTTATTCACTAACAACTAACTATCAGAATAAGAAATTAAAACAATCCCCTTTACAACTGCATCAAAAAGAATAAAATACACAGGAATGAATCTAACTAAGGAGATAAAACACCTGTACTCAAAAATCTTTAAGACAATGATGAAAGAAATTAAAGCTGTGACTAACACGTAGAAATAAATACCATGCTTATAGATTGGAAGAATTAAATGGCTATACTACGCAAAGCAATCTACAGATTCAATGAAATCACTATCAAAATACCAACGGCATTTTCCACAGAACTAGAACAAATAATTCTGAAATTTGTATGGAGATACAAAAGACCCCCAAATAGTCAAACTGATCGCGAGAAAGAAGAACAAAGCTGGAGGTACAATGGTCCCTGGTTTCAAACTATACTATAAATCTACAGTCATCAAAACAGTATGGTACTGGCACAAAAACAGACACATGGATCAGTGGAACAGAACAGAGAGCCCAGAAATGAATCCACACTTATATGGACAATTAATCAATGACAAAGGAGGTAAGAATACACAATGGGGAAAAGATAGCCTCTTCAGTAAATGGTGTTGGGAAAACTGAACAGTTACCTGCAAAAGAAACAAGTAGACTACTTTATCACATGATATACAAAAATAAACTCAAAATGGATTAGAGGCATAAATGTAAGACCCAAATCCATAAAGCTTGTAGAATAAAACATAGGCAGTATGCACTCTGACATTGGTCTTAGCAATATTTTTTTGGATCTGTCTCCTCAAACAGGGAAGACAAATGCAAAATTGAACAAATAGACTACATTAAAGTAAAAAGGTTTAGCATAGCAAAGGAAAACTATCAACAAAATGAAAAGGCTGCCTACTGAATGAGAGAAGATATTTGCAAATGATATATTCAACAAGTCATTAATACCCAAAATATACAAAGACTTCATTCAACTCAACAACAAAAAAACCAAACAACCCATTTAAAAATGGGCAGGGGACCTGAACAGACATTTTCCAAACAAGAAATACAAATGCCCACCAGGCACATGAAAAGATGCTCAACATCACTAATCATCAGGGATATGCATAGCAAACTCACAATGAGGTATCACCTCATACCTGTCAGAATGGCTATTATCAAAAAGACAACAAATAGCAAGTATTAGCTAAGATGTGAAGAAAAGGGAACACTCATGCACTGTTACTGAAAATGTAAACTGGTGCAGTCACCATGGAAAACAGTATGGAAGTTCCTCAGTGCCATAGGATCCAGCAATTCCAGTCCTGGGTACTTATCAGAAGAAAATGAAAACACTAATTAGAAAAGATATATGCATCCCTATGATCACTGCAGCAGTATTTACAATAGCCAAGATATGGAAGCAACTTAAGTGTTCATCAACAGATAAATAGATAAGAAGACGAAATATTACTTAGCCATGAAAAAGAATGAAATCTTACGATTTTCAACAACCTGGATAGATCTAGATAGTATTATGCTATGTGAAATAAGTCAGAAAAAGAAAGACAAATCCTGCATTATTTCACTTGTGTGTCGAATCTAAAAAACAAAACAAATAAACAATCAAAACAAAACAGAAATAGAGCCATAGATACAGAGAACAAACAGAAGGTTGTTTGAGGGGATGGGGACAGGGGAACGAGAGAAACAGGTGAGGGAGATTAAGAGGTACAAACTTTCAGTTATAAAATAAATGAGCCACAGCTATGAAGTGTACAGTGTGGGGCATACAGTCAATAATTATGCAATATATTTGTATGGTAACAGATGGTAACTAGACTTACTGTGGTGATCATTTTGAAATATAAAGAAATATTGAATCACTATATTGTGCACCAGGAACTGCCATAGTGTTGTAGGTCAATTATATTTCAAAAACCAACCAACAAAAATAACTCATGAAAAAGAGATCAGATCTGTGGTTACCAGAGATGGGAGGAAGGGGAATTAGATGAAGGTAGTCAAGAGGTACAAAAATCCAGCTATAAGATAAATAAGAACTAGAGATGTAATATACAACGTGATTAACATAATTAAACTGCTATATGCTATATATGAACATTATTAAGTGAGTAAATCTTAAGGGTTCTCATCACATGGAAAATATTTTTTCTATCTTTTATTTTGTGTCTATATGAGATGATGGCTGTTCACTAAATTTTTTCTAATAATGATGTATGTAAGTCAAATCATTTTGCTATACACCTCCAATTTATACAGCACTGTGTGTCAATTATATCTCAATAAAATTGAAAGAAAAACTAAAATAAAAACAACAGGAGATATTTCACAAAGCATGTAGATAAAAATGAGGAAAGGAATAGACTGGCTGTCTATAGAGTACTGGCTCTCAACTAGGGGCAACTTTGGCTTCCAGGAGATGATATTTTAGTTATCATAGTTGGGTGGCAGGGTGCTACTGCGCCAGGTATGGCACTAAACGTTCTACAATGCACAGGACAGCCTCTCACAACAAATTTTCTGGCCCAGATGTCAGCAGTGTTGAAATCTTAATTGAGATTCTCAGTTTGAGAAATTTTCATTTAGGGCCATAAAACCTTTACAAAAAACCCACTTGGTTAATGCCAGTGAGACTAAAGTGCATGAAAAGTACTTTTAGTCTATGAGTGTGATTCCTCAATTGACAGGGACAAATACTCCTCACAGTTAAATCTGGGAGCTGTGTATCATACACAGGGAATCGTATATCGTGAAAAGGACCAGCTGGTAAGGAAACCATCATTTAAAATGAAATGTTCAAAGTACTAAGTAGGAATCTGAAGATCATCAACATTTTCTACATAACTTCATATTGGACTTTATATCTATTGAAATAACAGGAAGAAGAGGAAGAAAACCAGATAACTATTAAAGAATCAATACATATTTGCTGCCTCTCTTCTTCAGGACCTGAACTACTGTGTAGCTATTCTAGAAAACAGAAGCCTTCCTCCTGACTCCCAAGGATGAACACGTAATTTTTAGTAAAATATCTCTATCACTAAAAACCTGTTAGGGTTCATCTAAATATATCTTAGAATCATGATTCTTTAAAATCATATTGCTAAACAATATCAATTCAGAGATAAATAAGGCAAACAGCAGTTTTAGGAACATTCCCTACCAAGATTACGTTCAAAGCCTAAACCTTTAAAGCAGAGATGGAATTTTCTCTTATTGCACTACTGTTCTGATGAAAATATTACTACCCAAAAACATCGACCTAAACTTACAGACTTCTAAATACTAATAGCGTAATATATAATACAGTCACAGACATCTTTTTACAGTGAGGTTTTTTAACTCAACAAGATTTTAAGGACATTGACAGAATTTTTAAATCAGAATTCTATTCATGTTAAAAATCATGTACCTGTTATATATTTATTCATTATGCACTTACTGACTAAAAAATTGGGGTACTTTTGGATGTTGTCTCTCATCTTCCATGAACTTAATCCATATATACAAGATTCTTTAGAAAAAGAAAAGGCACTTATTGTTTAGATGTGAAATGCAAACACAGTGAGCAGTTTATCACGTTGAAGCAAGTAAGCAGTGAGGGCATCCAAAGGCCTGTCTGGGCACAGGTGGAGATTTCCCACCTAGAACAACAGCTTTCTTCAAAAATTTAAATAAGAAATATCACAAAGAAGTTCTTAAAAGTCTATCATGAAACAATACATATGAGTATTTGTGTAATAGGATGAACAGGCTTTGAGATGAGCCCAATGCAAGTTATATTCACAGCTTCATCAGTTACTTAGCAGGAGACTATGGGTAAGTCTGTCTCCACATCTGTAAAATGGGGACTTAAAAAAGGTAAAACTACCTGGTTCCCAACAAAACATTCAATATTATTTCCCATCCTCACCTCCAAAATGAAAAAAACATATAAAAAAAGCATTCAAGAGCTTTGTAAAACTGGTTTCAGAAATGAGAAAACTATCTCTTTTAAAATAATTATACTCAATAAAAAACTCAAATTTAATTTTAAAATCCAGAAATAGCTTTCTGTTTGGAGGTGAACATATTAACAGTAATTGCTTTACATCTCCGAGAAAATCTGCAATTTTCTTCCAAACATGAATTTTAGAAGTTCTTCCATCAGGTTAATCCTCAGTAAAAGTTAGCTCATAGTCAAAAGTTAAAGATGAAATTGCCCCATATGTTATTCTTAGTGTCTCTTTTTCCCAATCTCTAATCATTTTCCAGATTTCCCCCTACAATACTGCAAGAAAATGTAGGAAATATTACAAATTTTGAGCATCCTTCACATACAATACCCAATCTTTGCCCTTTACTGTGACCCACTGGTGAAAGTCCATCTTTCTTGAGTTATCCAATGACATGAATTTTATGGAAAAATACAAGATAAAAAAAAAACCTTTCTAAGACTTTTAATGAAGGTTTGTGATCAGGTAAGTCTATTAAATGGTAGCACATTTAATGAGTACTTAAATAATGTTTTTAGGAGCCCAGTAATTAGATCCCTTTGCCACACACATCAAAAAAAAAAAGTGTCAAAGTAACAGGGTCATAATTTCCGGCAACACTGGTTATGGGTGCTCTGGTCTTAACTGTTTTTTATTCTTTCTCCTTAACTTGATTAAGTCAGAAATAATGAGCAAATGTGAACCCTTCCTGGAACGCATCATTTAATTTCTTTTTAAAAATTGCACAGGTGGAACCTAGCAGTTTCTTGGCAGCATACTGAGGTAGGATCCAAGAAATACAAAATATTCCATCAATTATCAACTAGGGATGAGATACACAACAAAGTCCTGACACTGGTATTTACCCTCAGAGCCTAATTTTGCTAAAGAGCAGCTATGAAGAAAAGGATTGCATCACCGAAGAGATAGAGTTTACACTTCCCCAGAGTGAAAGCAGTGGATGTAAGAACTTTAATCTAAGTATGCCACACAGAACCATGGGGTCTAGAGAGAAGTCACTGGTCAGAAAAGATCATTGCTAAAATCTGTTCACTTTTCAGTGCAAGCTTACTTCTAAGGGTAAGAGACTACAGAGGAATGGGAAATTTGAGATTACTACCATATCTTAATACACTAGCGACAGTCTCCACAAGACTGACATATCAGGATGGTGGCTGCTGGTGTTGACAGCTAAAAAACTGTGTAAGTCTAACTCCAGATGCTCAAAGAAGCTGAGTTGAGAGGTGCCTCTGGGATGGACCTTCTGATCATGTCATTTCTCTGACAGAAATCTTCCAATGTCTAGAAAGTAAACCTCTAAATCGAGCTTTCAAGGTCTCACATAAGCTCATCTGGATCTGCCTTTCCAAGCTTTTCCCCCAACACCCTCATTCATAGATGATGCACAGTGTCCTTCTCTGGGGATTTTAAAAACATGTTCTGCACTTTCTTAAACCCAAGGTGTCACTCATTCTGGTTTCTTCACTCAAAATGCTTTACCCCCACCCTCCAACTCCATTCAAATTTCATCTGTCTGGCTAAAGCCTTCACTAATTTCCAGGAAAAGGGGAAAGTACTGCTACGTAAGACATACATCATGCACTTGTGACATACACATGATATGCACGCACACCTTTGTGGGTAGTTTAGTGGATAAAAGGAATCAGACACACGTGGGTTCAAATCTTAAGTCAGCTTCGTAGTTATGGTATCTTGGAAAAATGTAATTATATTCCGTGAGACTCAGTTTCCTCAGCTATAAAATGAAGACGGTAATGCCTATTGATAGCACTACTGTGAGAACAGAGTGGAGTAGCATCTACTTAGTCTCTGGATTATAATAGGAGCTCAAAGAGAATATAATTATAATGCCATTACCTCTCTAAAACTTACATAAATAAAGTGAAAAAATCCTAAAAACAGATTCCTAAAAGAGTTTACTTTAATTGAATTAAAATTTAAAATTAAATGTCACATCATTTGGGAAAATGAAGGGGGGAAAAAACCAAACAAATCAAAGCAGTACCATGAAAAAAAAAAAAACTGAAACTTCAAGATACACAGCTAACCCTTAGAAGGAAGCAGTGGAAAAGTCAAACCTCCTTTGATTAGGAGAATCAGCTTTTCCATATTCAAAATAACCAGGTATCACATATTTTAAAATTTAAACCTAAACTTAAAAAGTCTTAATTATTTTACTCCCATAATGTTATACCTTATTTATCTGAATGAAAACTGATTTGTTCTTTTCTTTCAAAATCTTATTTCAAAATTTATATCTCATCTTGTTCAGGGACACTTCTCCATTTCAAAATGTGCACATGGATCCCTCTTCCAATGTACATGAAAAGTGGATTTACTTGGGAGAGTAAGCCTATCTTTCCTGCGGCTCTCAACACGACTTCCGGAAGACAGTGGGAGGGGGGAATCTGGGGCTCCATTCTTGTGTTGTGAATCATGGAAGGGAATCTGGAGTCCCCACTCTGCTTCTGCTGGTGGCTGCTCCACTCCCTTCCTCCCGCCTGCAGACGGGGAGAAGAGCAGCAAAAGCCTCCTTCCGAACATGCCTGCGTCTAGCACCTTATTTCCACAACACCTTCCCCAAGCCTTTCTCCACTTGAAAGCTGAAGCAGGGTTATTCTAGGGAAAGAATTACTCATGCGCAGCTGGTCAATGGTTTTTTCTCCCATTTGTCCCAGTCTGTCCGCAGAAAGAGATTTAACAAACAAAAGTGATTAGAGTCCTTCCCCTCAAATAAATGATCATCTGTAAGTGGGGAAAAGTGTAAATGTCCAACAACAAAGAACGTGTGACAGCCACACCACGTTCATGCGGCCGATTTCAGGCTTTCCTTGTTTTCTCTTGTTTTCTATCTGTGTAAACACCCCCACCATTTCCTAGATGATAATCTTCCAAAGGACATGATATGACTGCTTTGGGGTTTGTTAGTCAGTTTGATTATTTAGTCTCACACAGAATTGATACATGACTGTAAAGATAGGAAGTATTTATTAAAAATACGTCTCTGACTTTTCATAATTGCCCCCAAAGGAGTGGAAAGAAGGTGCCCTTCAGTATGAGATCCTAATTAACATCTAGGACTAGATGCTAAATACATCTTTTAAATTTATACAAAACAGTATTCCAGTGGTGTTCGAAACCACCTACTGCAGCCTTCTAATTCCATGTTAAACCCCAGTGATAAACAATCTTTTCCTCAAATTGCTTCCCCTCTCCCGGCACCACTGACTCAGACGCGGGCTGGGAGAGAGCCCTCCGAGGATTAGGCAGCGTGCGTTATACGTAACCTGGCAGCTACATGGAAACTCCAAAGAGAGTAAATCAAACATCAGTGGCGGATTGTGAAGCCAAATTGCTTCCTCTTTTCTAGTTTCTCACAAAACTGCCTGAATTCAGCTTCCCCTCTCCTCTAACGGCAGCCACTTCTGCCGGAAGTCTATTCTCTCAGACTAGCTTCTATTTAGGAAAGAATGGCTTATATTGTTGTATAGCCTATAAATAACTTAGAAAAAAGTTACACTTGCTGAATTTAAAACACCACCATAAGTATTCTCCTGGGGTATTTTCAGTGCATTTCTCTATGCTCTGAATTGTATCTTCACTTCAAGAATAGTAAATTCACAAAGGCTAGTGTCATGGAAAATATACATGGGATATATCTCCTACCATTATAGTTGGAGTTATCATAATTTCATTGTAGGTTTTTTGTCCCCCAGAATTTTGTTCCTAGGGCTTACTTAACAGGTATATAAAATGTAGTATTACAGCAATACTTTTTATAGACGCTTAAATATTGCAATATATGAAGCTCTAATGATTTATGCCTTTATGGGTCTTTAACACATGACTGCAGATTATATTTGAAGTAACACTGAAAAATATTTTTTACCTGATAACTTTTCCCTATTTCTTCACTAGAACTAATAACAAAGAGTTTGTCAGAGTTGTTTTGGAATTATTCTTTAAAATATGAAATAGCTTTTTAACTCCATGCATAATGAATGCTTCAATTTCAAAGAGGTATTAACTCATGCATTAGTAAAAGACTAAAAAAAAAAAAAAAAAAACCTGAACCCCTACTGACACTTTACAGAATAGAGAATTCTGATTTTTTATGAAGAGTGGTATAGAATTGGATATGTCAGCCTTTTCAGGTTAGACAAGTTAGCACATTTCTAAGAAAAATGCTCATGAGACACAAAAATGTATCTGTGGCACCCAAATTTTTATCCTACAAAAATCTATAAAAAATTCTTGTTTCCTGTTCCTTCCCCAAGTATCAGTTCTGCTCGGGTATGGAGACTAACTCTCCATCTCCTCCAGGTCTGGAGCAGAAATATTTCTCCTTTCCTCAGCATCAACCCTTAACCAGAAGAACCATCCTTGGAGCCTTGCAACATAAACAGAATAAAATCCAATGTGGAGCAATCCTTTTGGCATCACGGATCCTGCCAGACATAACCCATTCCTCTGCCTTTACTAATGTCTGTATTTTAATTATATGTACATTCTACCTGGTGAAGACTTCTCATCTTTCAAGACAACTTTAGCATTCTTATCTCTATAAAGATTTTCCTGAGCCCACCCCTCACCCTGGATAGAATAACTCCCCTTTTTGTGGTGGCCATTGCATGCTGTACTGACTACCACATGCCTATCCCACTCCCCTGCATTCATTTATTTACACAATTATCCCCTTCCTGGTAGACTATAAGTGCTCCAGGGTCTAAACTATGTCTTATTTATTTTTATGTCCACAGTTCCTAGCAAAGAGCTTGATATATTTTTTATGACACTAAATATTTACAGAATGGGAACAATGAATGGTGGTTGTATAGTCAAGGAGACAAATATAAATTGGGCTGCCACAAACATTTCAGAAAAGGTCCTCCTCCCTTTGTTACAGAGAGGATAAATATATTTTCCACTGCTCTAAGACTCAAACAGGAGGTAGCAGACAGACCTGCTTGCCCTCATTTGACTTTTCTATATTCACACAAGAGTCTTCAATAATTAACCCTGACAAACATTTTCAAAGAGCAATTCCTAATCCTCAGAGTTGAAAATTGCTCAAGTATAGACTGTCCGTACACTATTAAGACCATTTTTTATGGAGTCTCACAAGTACCTAGTGAGTTAACAGTAATGATGACCATGACCTGAGCTGACATTGGCACTTCAGCTACTCTGTCTTCCTGGGGTTAATCTCTTAAACTCTCCAGCCTTTGTACCTCTGTGGAGTGAAAAAACTGTGTAAGCAATACCTACACGCCTCTATTTGTATAATTTAAAATGCTTATAATTGCCCTTCTAAAACAAATATTTATTAAACACATCTCTGGGCAGATACAAAGAGGCAAAAAAAAATTAACCAACACTTTCACTTCTTTATCTAAAGATTTCCAAGGTATAAAACCACACTCCTTAAATGCAAAGGTTTTAATTTTTAAAAATTTCTTTTGGGGCAAGGAATTGCGTTTTGTGGTGGTTATGTCTCATTAACTCACTTGTAATACCAGGCATTATAATGAATGCTTTCAGTTACTCATAGGTTAAAGGCTTTGGGGATTATAAACTCAGAAACTAACAGTGGTTTCATCACGATTATAAACATGACCTAAGCATGGCAGGATTGTTCATTACGTCTAGACATATTACAGTACGTTGGAGTACTTCATCCCAGCACTAATACTATCAATATGACAACAACCTCTGGCACTAAAGACATTTACTATTTAACTATTTATTAGAAATGGCTATTATAATTAGTTACTATCTACCTTGAGTGTCTGCACCCAGTCTTAACACAAAACATTATTCCTGTGGAATATAGAAAGTTTACTATGGAATAATATACAACTTTCTCTGTGTACTATAGTGGTTCTCTCATCTCTACCCTTGCTTCTCAACATGAACTTAACACAGCTGCTTTATGAGGCAAATCTCTAGCCCCATACTATGTCCACAAGCTTCGGAAAACCTTCACATTTGCCATCCAACTCACTTGCAGAAGCATCTACCCAGACTCAGGAAGCTGGTGTCAAGAAGTCTGTGTCTCTGTGCTAATTCCCTCTCCCATCTCCCCACCCCATCCTGAGCACTCACTGTCTGCTTATACAGATTTCTGAAGGAAAGAGAGCCAGGTAATAGAGGCTGTGAGAGCAGCAAGGGTTTTCTTGATGTTTCCAACAAGAAATCAAAATGTATTTTAACGTGAAGAAAAATTGCTATTAGGACCCAGAATAGTCAGATTAAAAGCTAAAAGCCTTTGGTGGCTGGCTTGGGATCTCAACTTCTCTCTATAACTATTTTTGTGGAAAAACTAATTGTGAATTGAACCTATTTAAATTATAAACCAAGATTTATACTGCTATTTGTTTATAAGTTGTAGATCACTACAACATTACAATTCTTTAAGAATATGAATAATTTCTTTTTAATTCTAATTTTTCTTTAAGGAACTGAGAATATAGGAAGTTTATTTTCATGAGAAAATGGTGATAGGTGAGTTTTTAAATTGCTGAAGAATGTTCATAAGGCTCAAGCCTACAACTTCCTTTCACTTCACTGTTTCATTATTTTACTGAATTTTACTATTAAAGAAATAATTATTTTTATTGTTTCCAATTTTTGTTGGAAATTTAGTATGCTCCAAAAAGATTTTTATGGGTGCTAGAAACATTGCAATGAGCAAGACAAGCGATTCCTGATCTAATGGAGTTTACATTCTAGGAGGCGGGAAATAGGGAGCAAGGAAAGAGACAGAGTACAATAAATGAGCAAGAGAATTCACGTATCGATGTGTGATAGGAAGTAAACATAACAATATGTGATACTGTGAGGCAGGAGAGCTACTCAGGGAGGCTGTTCTGAGGTGATAATATGTGAGCTGACTGTGAATGAAGGATGGATGAATGAATACCTGAATGAGCAAAGCACTAGGGCAGAGTTTCCCAAGCTCAGAGATTAACTGGAACCCAGGGCCCAGGACTAGAAGGAGGTGGCATGTTTCAGGAACCAAAAAGTGTCCGGTGTCGCTGGTGCTTGATGACTGGTAGAGACGGGAGGAGGTGAGGTCCAAGTATGCAGAGATGATCCTAAAAGTCTGCTGGACGGAGGTCAGAAGTTTCTCTGTTATGTGTGGTAGGAAGTTACTGAAGGATTTTATGTGGGAGTGTGATTTGAGTAAATTTAGTCTTTAAAATGACTCCTCTGGCTACCAAGAAGAGAACAAACTATAAAGGAAGGGACCAGAGTGAAACCATGGGTAATAATCTGGAAGCTACCATAAAAGACAGATGGCTTAGACGAGCATGATAATGGTAAACAGCGATAGAAGAGAACACAATTGAGATACACTTTGGAAGCAGAGAGAGAAAATGAATTTAATTCCCAAATATGGTTAATACTACATGTAAATTTAAAAAGGGACACCCATACTAAAAAGTTTTACAGTATGCAAAATTTGAGAATATGAATGCAGAAGCTGACTTGCATTTAACTTTGATTTCAGTATTCCAGAAGGAGTAAGGGCATAAACTGGCTTGGAATGGGGCTTAGAGGTGAGGTCTGGGTGGCTGTGGAGTTTCTTGGTTTCCAGGCCATGCTCCATAAAATCACTGGTACACACCATCTTATTATGCACATAAAACTTGGCCAAGAAATGCACTTGGTTGTCCATATGTGACATGTAAATATTTCAAGTTGGCAAAAACATTCCCCCTTACAACCAAAACATAGTGCCCCAAACCAAATTCCTCCTCATCCCTGGCAGAACACAGAGTATATGTTCCTGGGGGATGCGATCCAAATGGGGCTCTGCAAGAAAGGTGTTCTGGACTCACACAACTAACAAGCCTATAGAAAAGGCTACTTTCCTTTAATATAAAACTGCTGTTAATTTGGCCCTCTTACATACCGTTGCACAGAGTACATGGTTTGAAAAAAGAACAATCTCTGCTTAGGAACTGAAAGCTCAGTTAGGCCAATAGGCAATTAAATGTAAGACACTCTGTTGGTAGAGCAAGCGGCTAAAACCCAGACATAACTTCCTGGGACTTACAGATGTACATGGAAATGTCAAAAATAATTTTGTAAGGGCCACAAATTGAAAAGATCCACAAAAGGAAGCAGGATGTTGAGGAGCCAAAAGGATTAAAGAGAGGTCTACTAACATGATGAGTATGGTAGCAAATGTTAACCTCAATAAAGCTCCAAAAAAAACCAAAACTAATTGTGGAAATCAGTGCTCAGCTCTTATGAATATACTAAAAGCTACTGAATTGTACACTTTAAATGGGTGAAATACATGGCACATGAATTCTATTCTGACAAGGCTATTTTAAAAAACTGCAAGGGACCATACTATCATGTTCCATGGAAGTGGAGGGGAAAGGCACCATTGAGGGGTTCTGAGGTATCTTTCCCAGAGGGGCTGAAAGGGAGATAGGGCACTGGAGTTGACAGATGACCTTGTGTGGGGCCTGGGACAAATGACAAAATCTTCTGGAGTCTCATATTTCTCATGTGAAACACAGAGGCAATAATAACATTGATGGCCTCACGGTGTGTTTAAGGATTACATGGCGTTTTGCAGATCAAGTGCTTATGGTATCCTTAGCAATACTGTTTCATTTAATAGTGTCTCTGTATTAAAAATATGCCTATTTCAAATTTCAAATGTACACACAACACATCCACAAGATCATACCACATACACATAGACATTCACATATAGAGTTTTTTCAAATCAATCTATATAACCTCTCCAGTTGTTAAGTTTCTAACAATTCAACACAAGCAATAAAGACACAAATACTTAGAAAATACTCAAGATTAGGGGGGAAAGTCTCATTTAGAAAATATAAACAAAATTAATAGAGTGTATACACGCAGTGCAGACCAGCACAAAAGCCCTCCCGGAACAGTGGAGCGGAGGTGTGGTTGACAGGCACAACAGAGCCCGTTATTTAAAAAGGCACAGGGTTGGAAAGATGGCCACTGCCCATGCGGTTGATGAAAGAAAACCTCCAGAAGCGGAAAGCAGGCTCGCTCTCCAGAGGGCATTCAAATCTCTGGACTCCGTGCAGAACCCAAGGGGCCTCTGCAGTGCTCAGTGGCAGCAAGAATCATCCTGCCCTCTCTCTGCCTTTGCCCCTCGTTTGTTCCCCAGACCTTGTGTTTCGAGTGTTTTGAACATGACCTATTATCATCTTAACAACTCTGCCGGGCAGGCCTTGTTATTGTTCTAATGATTTTTCAGATACAGCTCAGGGATATCAGCCCATCTGTCCCTCTAGTTCCAAACCTGGGACTCTTCCTCCTGCACTCCATATTTGTTACTTAAAGCCCCTTTAGAGGCTTTAAGTAAATATTCATAAAAACAATTTTTCTCAGATGCTGATTTTCCCTACTTAGGGAGATCAAAAGAAGTCTTTTAAAAGTCAAGGATAGTTTATGTTTTTGAGGCTGTAATAGAAGATTCCAAACTGGTATTTTCTGGTAAAGTCTGGATTTGCTTCACAATTTTTCCTAGTAACAAAAGCCATGTTGCAAACATGATAATGTCACTGTAGCCTCATTCAGAATATTACTCACTCTTTCTGTTGCTTTGCTACTTCAGCATTTGGGAAAGTTTGAATTTCCCAGTAGTGTGACCACGATACTATTTTTGTATCTTTGGCATTCACTTATTTTCGATTTAGTGAGTCTACGGTGGAGCTGAACTTTGAAGCTTGCTGAAAAAAGGAGCTGGATATTATTATTAAAAGATTTCAAGGATTAAAAAAATTGGTATGTAAAGAAAATGTGTTCTTAAGAAAGCAAAAATAAAATGTATTACTTCCTTTGAAATTTAATACTTTGATCAATATTCAGGTTTTACTCCATTTTAAATACCAGTATCATTTTAATCCCTCAAAGCACAAACTTGTGAATAGCATATTAATATTTCTGGTTACAGAATGGATTGTAAAATTATTTGATAATCACTAGTTACAAATTTATTTCATTACTAATTACACAGTCACATGAAATTAGTAATATCAAAGATGTAAGGTCATCAATGAACATTTGGATTCAAGAACTGGGAAAAAATAAGAGCTCACACTAGCATTTTAACCTTTTCCTAAAGATAACATGATTAGGTTAGGCACACTAGGAGGAAGTCACTTGCTTCAGGCAGAAAAAATTTTGAAGTAATCAAAAGTATAACTAAAACCATGGACCAAAGAGAAATTTACTAATTCCTATTACCCTTTCATCGAGCTGCTATGGAAGCTTCCACTTCAAGAAAAGGACCAATGGAGGTGGTAGCTGCAACCCCCAGGGTCCAGTTTCCCTTCAGCAAACTTTTTATATAAGAGGCACCAGAGTTGTTCCCTCTTTCTGTGCACCCACAGCCCCCTTCTTTTACCACCAAACTTCTCTCAGAAGTGGTCGGAAACAGCCCCTTCCTTTTCCTCCCCACCCACTGAACCCCCTAACTTCTTATGTCTTATTTTCCTCATCTCTCTCCAAGATCTCCAGTGACCTTGTTCTTGCCAAATTGGAGGACTAATCTCTCAACTGATGCTAAATCCTTCCATTTGAAACCTTTTTTTCCTTCCTTGGCCCCAGAACCTTTAACAACACTTTAATTAGTTGCTTCTAATGATCCTTCTCATTCCACACGTCATAGCGTTTTAAACACGTAGGTTTTGGAGCCAGAGGGACTTGAGTTAGAACTGTTCCAGCTGCCACATTCAATCTATGAAGGTTAGGGCAGGTAATCGAACTTCTCTTAGTCCCATTTTTTTCCCGTCTGTGAAATAGGGATGATTAAAGTACCTACCTCATCTGGTTGTTATAAAGAGTGAATAAAGCAATACATGCAGCTTTCACTTACTTCATTGCCATAAAGGCAAAGCCTCTGTGTCACCAGTCACGTGCGTTCTACAATCAGGGTCTCTCCGCAACCCATCTCAAAGAACTATTTTACAGTGTTGAGACCACTGTGTTTAGTAGCTACCATTTAAATCAGCAGCTGAAATATGCTATAGGAACTCTGCACCCCTGATGCCCCAAATCGCACATATTCCTCTCCATCCACTAAAACGTTCAGCCTCTCCTATGGCTTAAATGGAAGAGGCTACCTACCCCTTTGGTGACAGAGTAAATCTCACTGATTTATGATTTATGAGGAAGTATACATACATAGTGGTTACAGGCTGCAGGTGCTCAATTACCAGTTCTGTGACTCGTCACTCTGTGACCTAGGACAACAAGTAACTTACAACTCTCTGTGCCTTAGTTTCTGCAGCTGTGGAACAGGAACAGTGCTAGTACCTACCTCACATAATGCTTAGTAGGTATTATAGCAATGTTTATTAAATAAAATAAAATTTACATTGCAACTTTTGAATTGATTTAAACAGAACACTGAAATAGTAAGACTTTCATAGAGCAAAATGGAGTGTTTTTATGAGTTCTTATTCCTTCCTTTAGATTTTCATTGCCACTACCACTGTCCAAGCTCACAACCCATCACCACCAGATGATGGTAAAAGCTGCTCACCCTGCCTCTCTACACTGATCTGCCACATTCCAGACTTTTTTCTACTTTAATCCATTTTTAATTTCTTCCCTAATTGCCAGATTAACTCTTTGAAGCAATTCTTTCATACCGTGCCCTTTTGGACTAACTCCATCGATAACTCCCAACAGTTCCCAGACAGTATACAACTACCTCCCTGCCGTCAGCTTATCTGTTTCTCACGCACAGGCGCAGGCCTTTCCTAAGGAGAACTCCCAGGGTCACGGCACCCTCCAGGTCTTTATTCTCGTTCTTTTCCCTGCCTAAAATGTGCCACATTCTATTTCTTTAAATCTTAGACAGTTTTCAACAACCAAGTCAGAATCCATTTGCTCCGTGGAAAAGCCGAGGCCCCACCCACAGCTTATGCAGTACCACGTGGTACACCAGCAAGAGGGGGCCTTCTTCTACACACAGCTTGGCTTTTACCATGAGGCTAATTTTCAGACTGTTATTTACACGCCCTGTGTGTGCGTATCTTGCCTGGTATTTCCTGTTAGCTCAATCTCAATATTGTGTATATGGCAGACAAGGTGGAAGTGGTCGAGTTCGTAGATGACTGATGATTCTGATGTAGAATAAGCAGAATTTATTCAACTTTTTTTGTTTTAATTTCACTACCGGATGGTTGAATGGGCATTCAGAGTCATGAACATGACAATACTTTGGCCACGTTAACGAGCACATCTAAATTAGAATCAAATGGTTTAATAAGCTCAACTCACATGTATATTCATATCTGTGTGCAGAATGCTCTTTACTCATGTTCACCAAATCTACCTCTACACGAAGAACAGGTACAGTTAAATACCTCAAATTTTTGTACAATAAAATAAAAGCCATACATACTCAATACTATTTAAAGAGGGGCCCTTACAAGCTCTTTATAGGAAAGAATCAGTGGGGTTGGTTTTACTTTCATTCTACCAGTTTATATCCAAAAACAACACTGAGAAGCTCTACAAAGTGTGAAATGCTGTGAGAAAGACCAAAATAAAAGCCTAGTTTGTACTCTCAGTGGTACATTAGTTCCCTTGTCTGAGGGTCTTTTCTAAGTAACCCCAGGGGGAAAAAAGAAAACCAGAAGCAGCAGCAGAAGTCTTCCCTTCAGGAAGGAAAGATAAATAGTTGTAAGTGGTTTCATGGCAATGACACTTTAAATGAAGACAAAAATTTAATTAATAGAATTTCTTCAACAAATAATTTTTTATAGTAAAGAAAATCGATTGATACCATGGGTTTAATAATAATAATAATACTAACAGCAGCAGCAGTAGCAACAGCCAGAATTCACTCAGGTCATTTACACAGCTAACCCGATCTCTCAACAAGCAGGATCCAGAAACCCACCCAGAGTTAATGATCTAGTATTTAAATTTTAACAAGATGCCTCCCTTTAACTTTAGGAAACACTTTCCTAATCCACTGACACCTGCACTAACACATAATCATTAATGTTCTACTGAATAATGACCCTTTGTGTTTCTCAAGTTCCCAATCCTCAAAGCAAGGTCTAACTTTGATCTTTGTGCTTAAACTCTTAAATTCCTTTCTCTTAAATAACAAAAGCAGAAATAACAAAGGCTACTCTGCTCAACAAGCAATTAACTAAAGTTTCCAACTAATGAGAAATCTCTTCTGATAAATGACCGTTTCACAATTTCTACCTCACTCTGCTCAACCCACAAAAGTATGCCCATTAGGTACATGATTCCAGACCCTACACACACAATGACTTTCTTGGGCTGACTGTCAACAAACCAGTGCAAACTGCAGGAGAGAAGCCAGGCCCTGGAGTAGCCAGAAGGAATCAGTATTGGAGAGGTCACAGTCGGCTTCTGGCTTCAGTCATGTGCGGCCAATGATTCTGAATCTCGAAGGTGCTGGATATTCAAAGCCAGAACGACATAAACTGCAGATTAAAGCAGAATCTATTGGCAGTAGTATCTGAGCAGGATCCTAACTGGGAAATAAAATGACATTGCAGAATGACATCCCAAAATGCTACAGAATGAGGAAAACTTACAAGTCACTGACAGTCCAACTTATGCTAAATTCCAAAGAACAGTCCTCTAAATTTTAAGGCATTTTCCTTGTCCTTTCATGAGGAGATGGCCCATGTAAGCAAAAACTCCTGCACATCCAGTGGCTACCAAAAATTAATATTTAAGTATTTCAAATTCTCAGATATTTGGTGTCATCTGAATTCAGATAATACGTTTACATAGAATTTTTTTCTAGACTAATTTGCTCTTCAGTTTCAGAAAATGTGCTTAAGGCCATGCAAACAAACAAAAAACAGAGGGGAAAAAAAAACCCAAATGTTTTCCCCTGGTTAAGTTTATTAATCAGAGTAAATGTAGTTCTATCTTATCATCATGTTTTCTGTGAAGAAACTTCTGTTCTTTTTTTAGATTTGGAGAATTGCTTTTCCTGACAGAACCCCCAAAACCGAGAACACTGAACTGCAAACTTGTCCTTTGTCCTCGCTGTTTACCAGACTTATCAGGGCACACACGGGCTGGCAATGCGATTCAAAGATAAAAATTCCAAAGATATAATTAGATGTTGTTCCGAGAAATATCACCCAAAGCCATGAAAACCTGTTTGTTGTTTTTCACTTCATATTTAAAAATAATGGTCTCACAATTTTTGACGTTTAATCATCTTTTTTTAGGTAAGTGAGAAACATTAACTTGGCACTGAAGAAAAATACATACTTCTAAAATAAACAATACTGAAAATACAGATCTTATCTCAAAACTTCTGTGACATTTCAATAAACATATTTTTCTATAACAACACAGCTCTTAAAGCTTATAACAACATAGATATAATGAAAAGAACGTTATGCCCCTGAATCTAACTATAAATGATAAATGACAGAAAGATATATTCCAAGCCAGTGATGTATAGCTTTCTTACAGTGCCTCACAGACTCATCAGTTCAATTCTGAACAAAGGGGATAGAGAGAAAGGTAGAAAATCACAAATGCGTATTTGCTGTGTTGCAGAAGAATACTCTCTAGCCCAGTGAGAGAAGTGCTGCGAAACCACTGCAAGTTTTCTACTGAACTCCATCTTTGCTAGAGTCTAAAAACTGGTTTTGCCCAAAAAAGGAAAAAAGAATCTTTTACTGCCACCTGCTGGTAATTTATAGTCAATGGTTCTCAATGATGCCTGAATAGCATAAATTTCAGATTAAAGGAGAATCTTTTGCCTTTTAAAGCAGGAATATTAGACACAATACCTATTTCTAGAAGTAGAGGCAGACGAGCACATTCTCCTGATGCTGACCGCCTGCCTCACTGACACACTGCCCTGAAAGGACGTCAGAGACCACGTTTCCATTCTTCCCTTTCCCACAAAAGTCACTCAACTTAGTTCTGGGTCAGCAATAAAGATCTGAAACTGAATGGTCTTAGCAGACCTGTCTGCAGCGTATTCACAACTGAAATACTTGAGGTCAGCTAGAGGATTTTCACTCTTTTAGCGGAATAACCACAGGCCAAACTGTATTTTTGAAGATTTCTCTAGAGGAAACTTAAACTTGAAAGATGTGAACATAACATTGATGGAGGATCCCAGGTGAGAGATCTGAGACTAAAACTAGAATCCCCCTCAACCTTGGCAAGATTCTGTAAAATGGAGATATAAACATGATTTCAATATTTAGAAATGAGAGGGTGGGCCCAAGTTCTTGCAGTCAGCTTCATTTCTGTTTTTGGAGAGTCTAAGAATTTTTAAGTCTGGGCTAAATAGTTTAAAGGGAGAAAATTATTCTCCTTAAAGAGTATTTTTAAAGTCAAAATAGGTCAAAAATTTTGAGGAAACAGTACTTTCTATCAACAGCATATCAATAATTTTCCTGCCAAAAATAAACTAAGGAAGTTGTTTTTTAGTTATTTCATGTCACAAGTCATACATTATAGGATTTTTCATGCCACATTGCTTCATCTATTCTAAAAATATACTGAAAAACATGGATTTAACTAACCATTTTCTCCAAAATTAATGTTAAGTATAATGTGAATCGGAAGGCAATGTCCCAAGATATAAATCCTAAGTCTTTTTTTCATATCCCTAGACATGAGCAAATTTGTCTGCTAGGACACTGAAGAGTTGTCTGTAATTCTATGGTTCTATAATTAAGACTTGTACAAATTCTGCTGCCAAAAAATCACCAGAGTGGGTGGTGAACACAGCCAAGTAAACTCTAATTATGGAAGGCGGGTTTTCTAAGATCTTAAACACAAGAAGCAAAGACAAGATGAGACAGCTAAGATAGTTAACAAGGCAGTATAAATAGCTTTGTCAAACTCCATGTAAGCCCCTCTTTGGAAACAGCTGTTACCTCTCATAGTTCATAGGTACTTTAAAAGCACAATCTGGGACCTTCTACTTAGAACTCAGCACTTAATTGTTCCCTAAAAAAAGTTATGAAATTTACACATGTTATTTTCACTCCTGGGACCAAAAAAGGCAAGAGGAGTCCAATGTCCCAGATAATTTTCCTTTTTAGTATTTCAGCTCCTCTACTAGTATTATTTTTTAAAGTTCTGTATGTTGTTCAATAAAATGCCATTAGCAGTCTAAAAGACAGTGTATAAATCCTAAGTGCAAACACAATAAATTTATGTAAACTGAACACACACATATAACAGCACCCAATCAGGAACCAGCACTTTCTGCACATCAAAAGTGCCCCTGCCCACTCAGAAAAGTAGAAATTTTATTTTATAAAATACTACTACAAAGTTTTCTCAATAATAACACTATATAGCACATTCTTATCATCCGGATCTGTAATTACAGGCTTAACACAGACATGATCATGCTTTTTTCTGTTTGCTTATACAAACATCTATGCCCATCTTTCCCCTAATCAACAAATTGCATGAACTTCTCATTCCCAGCCCAAATATCACCTCCCCTATAAAGACTTCCTTGACCTTCACAGAAAATTAAGTCCTCATCTATTTTCACAAATAATCCATGTTCACACTTACCACACTGAATTAGATCTACATGGACATCTATAGTTCTAGATTTCTGAGTACCTCATGACAGAAAAGGCATTTGATCTGCCTTCTGGTCTTTAAACTGTATGCTAATGAATGACAACATTTTTCACACTATTTCTTCTGCCGTGAACACCTGAACAACATTTAAAAAAAGAATGTTCTACCAAAATGTATTCTATAATATTAAATGAAGCAAAATATATTATCCGGATGTCTCACAGTAGATATCATTTTAATGACCTCCATATAAAGGATGTGTAACAGAGTATATTATATTCAAACAGATTAAGATGTGCTAATTTTAATATATATACACACTAACAATATATTTCACATATATAAGTTGAAAAGATGATGCTTCAGATAAGAAGCAGCCATTTTCTTATAAGTAGTACTTCTCTAAAGAAAGAAGCTCATAAAACATACTTTTTAGACCTGATACTCTCATTTCCTTCTACTGCTTTCCTTCCTCATCCTCTTCCACTACAAAATTAAACAAGCTTATTTCAACCAAGTGGAAATTAAACTTTACTGATACATTTGGTTCAAGGACCACAGAAGAAGAAACATGAACATCTCACGAAAGTTAGAAACCCCAGAGCTCTCCTACCTGTGTACCTAAGCTGGCTGCCATCATGTGAGTCAGAAGTTTAGCTGCAAACATGGAATACCTGGCACAGAAGACATGGGAAAGGACAGCCAGGCAGAGACCTGTAGGAACGAAAAAGCCCATGTGTGGTTTTAAAATCCATGAACAAACAGGAGCATCAAGAAAATCTCCAGAAATGTTAAGCACATAAAGCCTGAAGCCTGCCTATGCCACACAGCACAGCTTTGCTGAGAATAGTCATACGGCAATTTTAATCTACTCCACTTTATAAGACATATAAAATCTTCACACTTATCATTTAAGCCCAAAGGGTAACTTTAAATTTCTAATATATACTTGTCCACTTCCCTACTAAAAAAATAAATAAAATAAAAAGCACAAATTAAGCAAATTAATCATTTCATTAAACTATTGGTTTCCTATGTCTCCATTAGACAAGGTTTACTGTTTAAGAAAAGAACCAAATTCCAATCTAATTTTCTAAGAACAGGTGGTTTGGCTAAATAAGAGATATTAAGGGAAGTGAATAGGACTTTTCAGGCATAAAACTGTGAATGGTGCTACCAAAACTCAGGTTTGGAAATTAACCCTTTTTATCCACTAAGAATAGTTATGTAATTACAACAGTATTTAATTAGTAGTAATTATGAATTTCAAAGGCAATGTATGCTCCTGGGTGCCCAAATTAGGAACAAAACGTGTTCTACCCGCCGAGATGATTTTAACCTAAACATCTACATTTCTAAGTGGTGTGAAGAAAATTATTATTACTTTCTTTAAATCTTGACTTCACCTATAGTTCACTTATACTACTTCAAGGGGAAGAACCGCAGGACTAACCCATAAATCTTTTACATCCGTGACAGAGTGGCAATATAAATCTTTTATATTGCAATTTGTATAAATTTCTTTTAATGCTAGGTTTTAAATGTAGAGTGTATATGTATTTTTTAAATATTTCCTGCCTTTTAAAATAAAAAATATGCTGCATAAGGTAACCCATTTGCTTTATTCCTTAAGCCTTTTATTCCACTCTCATCCTCAACAGGGTTATTTTGTCTAAGAATTACCGAAACATAACAAGTGGCTTGTGTGTGCCGTTTGGCCAGGTACTTTGCATGCACTGCCTCATTTATCAACGCCTCCTTGACAAACAGGAGACACTGCATTTATTTAACATTTCACTTCTGCATTATTCTTTCTGAAGCTATGGAACAAACTTCTAAAGTACACCACATGTGGACATAAGGACTGGGCATCTGCAAAAGGCCCCCATGGGCTCTGTGACTAACTGTCGGGACAGAAGTGCCTCCCATAACTCCTTTCTGGGAAAAGCTTTCAATATGTTTATATCTGAATAAGGTAGACGAAATTCCACACAGGAAGTAAGGCCTGGCATTCATCAAGGCTTTTGGCCTAGAAATTTGGCCAAGAAATCCAGACTAATCCATTGTTAGGAAGGCTGCCATGGGGGTGTTCTGGGACAGGTGTGCAGTTCCTGGGGCTGCCTCCAAAATCCACCCACACAGGTACGAGGTATAGCCAGACACTGCAGAGTCTTGTCTGATTTTGCACCTTTATTAGGTAGCTTATAAATTATTGAAGCCGTTGCTCCAAATTCACTAATGTATACTTTGAATTTCCTATGATGGTCAAAATCACCTAAAAGTCAAGACGAGAGAGAGAGAGAGAGAGAGTGAGTGAGTGAGTGTGTGTGTGTGTGTGTGTGTGTGTGTGTAATACACTGACTGAAAGGCAGAGTCCTGCAACTTTTATTTCATTGCAGGCCACAGGATCACAAATACGTGCTTCACAGTCGGTTTACTGTGCCGGATGGTAACAATGTGAGGTAAGGAATGAGTGCTGGGCTGAGCAGAAACACTCATGAGTCAACTGTTTTCTTCCAATTCAAAAGAAGAGTTTATTCACAGCCGTTTCCCTTAACTTGGTAATTTTCCAATACACTTCCATTTCATCATATAAATTTAGCACAGTTAAACTTGACCAGATGAGGAATAATTAAGTCCACTAAGCGTCAATTAAAATGCCAGCATAAAAAAATAAAATAAAATGCTAGCATGACACCTGGTGGCAGTCCAGGATTCAAAGCCAGTGGCAGGAAAATGAGCTAGATTCTATTAGCCTATAACGATAATATCTGATGGCTATCTAAATGCATTTTTATTTAGGGGCAAATAATGGGGCTAAAAACCTCAACCCTAGCCTCAAATGGCCTTGGGAAATATACTGATTACCTCTGATTCAAAGAAATAAATACTTCAGTTACCAAGTTCCTAAAACACTATATGCTAAGTATTTACCTTCTTATCTGATCTGGAATGGCTGTATTTAGCAAACATGATTTAAATTTACAAGTCAGGTTTTTAAAAATTGTAACAATTTTTTGGCTTAAATTCCCTTAACATGCAAATCATACAGTACAAAAAGTTATAACTATAAATAGAATTTAAAAAAATAAAGTATAACAATTCCAGGTATTACATAAAGGTGTACTCTAAACAGTTTTATAAAAATTGATTCCTTAGCAATTATGTAGAAAAACAAACAAGTAACTAATTGAATAATTTTACTTTACTTTTTTTCCCTAGCATTATACAGGTTACAGACTCTGCTGGAAAAAAGCAATTAATCCATTTACTAACACGAATGACTTTTCTATACAATTAGACAACAAGAGGGAAAAGAAATCATCCTTGACAAAATGATAACCTAATAATCTTTGATTTAGATATGCAAAACTCTAAAGAACAGCTAATTATTTTGCTATGATAAAAGCAGACCAAAGACCTTATTTATCTATGTAATATTTGAATGTGTATATGTATATAAACGTACTAATATTTGTATATGAATATGCACATCCAGTAAAAAAAAAATCTATTGTTTGGCATCCTTTTAAAAATGGAATTTACTTTTCAAATTACTGAAGTTTGTCTCTCCAGAGGCCAAACATTAACACTTTTTCCCATGAAAATATACTTAAAATATTTATAAATTTTTTTATTTCTTTATCAACGTATCTAGCTCTGTCTTCTCTACAGATAAATCTAAACAAAACCAAATGATCACTACATTAGTAAATCAGTTGTTTGCCTTTTAGCTTAGGTTTTTCCTATTCTCCCACCTAATGCTAGCCGTACCGTCACCTTTTCTACTTTTTGTTCTCATCTCTATTGCTTCCCATATTCCTGCAAACTCTTCCCTCTGTATCGTGTCTCTTGATTACAGTTACTAATGAGCCAAGGGCAGGGAAACAAAATTGTCAATCCTGAAAAGTTTTCTAGGTGAAACAAAAGTCAACATGAAACTCCTGAGAGTATGTAAGTTCTGTTTTAGAGAGAGGGTTGATTGCAGAGGGACGAGGTGGCCTGGAGACCAGCCTCCAGGTAACCTGTGAGGTTCAATACAATAGCCACAAGTGGTTATTTAAGTTTTAATTAATTAAAATTAAATAAAAGTAAAAATTGGGGCCCCAATTGTGCCAGCCCAATTTCAAGGGTTCAACAAGACATTGCTAGTAGCCACCACACTGAAGAGGGGAGAACATTTCCAACACCGAAGAAAGATTTATTGGAGAGTGCTGTGTTAAACTGTCCAAACTGAAAGCAAGAAAGAGTGTATCTCAGAAAAATTTTTATAAAAAATGGCTAAAACGAGATGGTTCAGGACTTAAAAGTATGAACCTGACCTAGTCAATGGTACATCTCATTATTGGAGGATGTCAGATCAACACTGTATACTCATATATTTATTAATTTAACAAGCAGCCAATGAAAAACTACTGTATGTCAGGGGCTGTGTTGGGTGACAGAGACACAATATTCAAAGGAGAGTTACTTGCTGCTCTCCCTTTATTTGTCTCTGTATTTCTATCTGTATCTTTTCCCAGACGGAGACTGTTTATGACAATTCTGGTCAAAGAGCAGTGCAGGAAAACACTCTGGGTGGTTTTCAGGGAAGTTTTCATTGCTCTTAAAACAGGATCCAAGTAAGTGCCTTTCCACTGGCAAGCCTAGACATAGCTGAGGGATGCTTAGAGCCACTGCAGCCAGCTCAAGACCATGCAGGGGCAAGGCTGAGAAAACAACATAAATCCTCTGAGAAGAGCAAAACAGAAAAATGAGAAGAGGCTGGGCCCCTGATGATGCCACTGAGGTGCTGAATTAATAAACCCTGGAAATAAATCTGCTTACTTAAGATATTTGACTTGTCTTTTGTTACTTGCAGCCAAGGCCTCCCTAAACAATATACCCACATGTACACAGCAAGAGAAATCTAACATTTTTATGCCATGTTAGAATTAGTCTAAGCTCTCACCTTTATCACCTGCAGCTATCCCTTCAAACTACTTTTTTAAAAGTTCTTACATATTTTCTCCTATTCTTGTAAACAACTCCCCATTTGATAGAAACTGTTTTGATAAACCTTCCCCATAATTATAGTGGCTATCTAAGGCAGTGATTACTGTGAATATGAACTTGATATTTTAGAAGAATCTGACATAAAATTTTAGAAAACTTCTCTTATCTTTAAAAATAATTTGAAATAAATGGGTAGCATCTGATAAAGATTTTTCTCCCTGGGAAAACTATCAGAACATCAGCTTGTAAAATATAAAAGGCATAACTGGAATACTCTTGCAGTTTAATAAATGTGAACAAAAGAATAAGTATGCTTCAAAGGAATTTGGATTGCGTTGATTTACTTATCCTGTAAGTCTTAGTATTTACCAATTTATAGACAATTATTTCCTGTTACTTACTATAAAAATGACATTGTCTTGGCATTTACAGACTCAGTAATCTGTAGAGTAAATAAAACCGTTAGCCAATTAAAAGGCAAAGCTTTAGTTTGACTAAAGGATTACTCAACCATAAGAGAACAAAAAAAGAACAAATGAAACAGATATGCAGTCTCTGGTCCATTTCCAATCTCAGCTTAAAGGCACTTCGAAATAGGAGACTCACCCACAAGTACATCAAACATGACCCAGTTCATGTATTGATGTTAAAACTGAAGTGGATTACGGAACGTTACAGGGTCTCATTAAGTTCATACGGTCACAGTGATTGTATTCAGAGTCAAAATCAGGATGATTCCAATCCAGTGTTCAGCCTCTGATACATCAGTATCAACAGTTATGGGAAGCAAAGTAGGTTTCTTTGACATACCCTCCACACAGCATTAGTATCGCAAACCATACCTGGATTTCTTAACAATTATACTGTAATGTTATAGTATTATCATCTAAAGTTCTTTAAGGCTGTATTTCTTCCAAGTCACCTTTGAGGTGAGTTCCATAGTGCTACATCGATGTGCACACTTTACTTGTCCTCTCTTTCTGTCATTTTAGCTTCAAGGGATGCTTAGCTTAATTTCTTGGAATTTGATAAACTGGTTTACAATTTTAAAAAGTCACAGGTGCACACCTTAATCGTTCGCCTTTCTCAGCTGAGGATTACTAAACTTCTTGGCCTACATGCCCATTTTACACACTTGGATGACTTTAGTTGCTCTGCTCTGTATAGTAATCAGAACTGAAAACTAGAATTGGAAAAGATACACTGTGATCTATCCTGATTTAAATTAAAAGTTTAATTCCTGTCCCTATTTGTAAGTTAACACGTTTTACAACTAAAGCTAGTCAGACTGCTTCCAAATTCAGAGGGCTATTCAGCATGGACTGACAAATTAGAGAACATGTACATAAGATATATAAAAGTCTCTTCTCTGATTCCTGGGGACCTTTAGAGGGACTTCATCCTCCCCTAAAGCTAAAAATGAGCACAAAGACAAAACTTTAAGTCTCTTGATCTACAGAACATGCAATGCATATTACAATCTGTCCTGGATAGAGGGGAAAAAAACAGTAATTTCAAAGGTGACTCCAAGTCAACAGTAATAAGAGTAGATACTGATACTTGAGTGTTGATTCTCAAATACATGAGCAAATCTATTCTAGAATGATTTGCAAAAAAACAAACATTTATTAATGATTCTTTAAGGAAATATTTTATAGTCCTGCTAAGTCTTCTGAAAAATCACATAACATTCTCTCTTTAGTTTTTAAAACTCTTTCCTTTGATGTTCAGTATTTAGAATAAGCAAGGGATTTTTTGTGGGTCATATCACTACACAGATTTATGTCTCTATAGAAATACGTAAAATGACATCTAGATTTCATGTCAATGTTTTACCTTTAGATTCCTTTTCATCAGTCTATGAAATTTCTGTAAATATATTAGCATCAAAGTAAAACAGGATGTCTCCATTTGATTTTGGAACTATGTGTACCTAGAAGAATCTGTTAAGCAAGTAACACCATCCTTATGGAAGATGTTATTAAGAATAAGAGATTAACTTTTGCCACTGAATCTAAGTTAGGTTCAGAATTAAGATGCATTAAGGAAAATGTATAAGTTTATAAATTGAAATTATAGTGGGAAGATTTTAACAACCAGTACAAAGAATATTAAATTATAGTGGAAAGATTTTAACAACCAGGACTAAGAAGAGTCATTAATTACATGCTTCTACCTCCACGAAATTCTCCTAATAGATAAAGATTATTAGGGGACTGTGCGCACACCAAATAAAAGACATGAATTCAATGATAATCACATTTACATACAAGTATCACTAAAGCAGACTGTCTGAGTTAATATATCTACCACTCTGTTAGGTTAACACAATTTAAAAACATATATTATGGGTGGGGAAACTGAGGTATAGGTCCCAGGTCTCACAACTAGCCAGTGGCAGGACCAGGATGTGAACCCAGGCAGCTTGGCTCCAGGGTTACCCTTTACCCAGTTCTCTGTATAGCGTATTGTTCACTGAAGCAGCTGTGCGGCCAGAAAAGATGACTCGGGGCACAGAATGGGTGAGGGCAGGGATAGAAATATAATTTAAGGAATTCTCAGGCTCCCAACCATAAAATCAAAACAACAGATGAAAATAATTCTATAGTTATTCTACGTTAAGTTAAAGGTAAATAGCGTGACAGACATCAATACAATTTAAGTTCCTATTCCTGCCAGAAATGGGACCTAGACGTGGAAGGCAAAAGACAACTTCTCTTTGAACACAGTAGTTGAGCATATTTAAGGTTTCTAGTGAAGAATACAAATCCAATGAGATAGGTTATTTTTTTTTAACAAAAACACAAAATGCTTTGTTTATATTATCTCACACAGTCTTGATGTTCTACTGCAGAACCTGCCTTTTAAACCACAACCTTATCAATTACATCCTTTTTATCTGGCTTCTACCCTACACTGTACTTTATATTTACTGATGAGTTGGAACTATGTCTGGTTTTTTCCTTATCCTCAGTACAAAGCTGACCCTCCATAAATAACCACTATATGAATTAATGAGTAAGCCCATGGGAAAGTTTACTTCCTGCTGGTGCGGATGAATTACAGTAAGTTTGTATCTTGCATATATAAAAGGACTATGGGAAAACAGGCTTTTATTCTCATACAGATTTTAAATTATTGACTCAAAAATACTATAACTCACCAGAAATACATATAAATCCAGAAGAGAAGAAAGCTTCATTGTATGAAGACAAGTTGTCAGTCTGGGCGTAGATGGCATACACGGACATGTACGAACAGGCACATTCCACGTAGTGTGAAGCGTCCTCAACCACTTTGCAAAACTCACTGTCAGACAACCAGCTAGGGCCAAAACACAATTGTCAGTACTCCTCTTTCATCAATACTTAAGGTGCTGAGATGGCTTTTAAAGAAAAAATAACTTATTGAACCTAGTGATCTTTACTCAAGACTTAAGGAGACCACACTTTCAAGAAGAAACAATGGTGGGAACATCTTGTCCAAGACTTGACACAACAGGTCCCACAGATACCTTAGGAAAGAGCCAAAATACGAACCAAATCTGCAAAAGCATTCCAATACTAAACAAGCTGGTCCTCTCAAAAGAGCAGTACCTGTCCCTACCTAATCTCAAGCAAACACATCCACGAAATTAAACAGACAGTACTCCTCCCAAGCAATCAAAAATGCCCAAACGTCAACATAGACATCAAATGTGCAATGTTCACCCTTCCTCATTTTTCACACCTCTTGTGTTTCGAACCACGTATGTTGCTTATATGCTTTTCTAAGTTTCCTTCCTCATCTGTTTTAGATTTTGATTCAGTTATATTACATAACTGTTTTCCAGGGTTCTTTCAGGTGTTTACATCTATAAGACCTGGCTTTTTTAAGCATAAGAACTTTCTCATAATTATAGCAAATACAGTGTCACACCTTCCTCAGTGACTGCTGGTTGAGCCTCTTCCCTTCTAGCTCCTTTTGATACTTTTACTTTCCTAAGGACATAAAACTTCTTAACCAGATTCAAGCTTGAAATATTCATTATAAATTATATATTCAAGACTGTAGAGCATCTATATATTAGGTTTAAGAACTGTCCTAAAGCATGAGGAATTTCAATTAAGAATTACTTTCTCACAAAAAGACTAACTAGAATTTTGGTGTTTGGAGGACAGCTGGTTACTCAACTAAGCTGTTAAACCTTTTTGGAATTTAGTTTGTGTGGCTGAAAGTCAGTAATAAACAGAATCTAGTGACTGATTTGAACCCTAAACCCTCTAGGCCAGCAATGTCTGACCCTACAGCACTGACTGAGCTCCCAGTGACAGAACTGCTTAGAAACATGAGGTCTTAGGCCAAGAAGATTTACAGAAAGAATCACTGTCTTCCCATTCTGTGCATGGCTTTAATCCCAAAAGGTACTCCAAGCCATATGTGGACTAGAATTTTAAATCTCTACTAATCCCTCCAAACATAGATTCGTCAGATCCAGAACCACAAGCCCAGATGGAAGGGGTCAAAAGAATTTCCTCCCCTGCTTAATAAATTAACCAATAACCACAAGAAGGTTACGTGAATTGAGCAGAACTCGGACTAAGTCCCATGAAAGTAGTAATAATAAAGGACTAAATAATGTGTTAAACCCATATTTAAATTGTTTGGCTGCATCTGCCACCTGCTAGACCACTTCCTATGCTGCTTTATCTCATTCTTTAAAGAGGTTGTTCTCCAGTCTGAAGTCTAACCTGAGACCAAGTACGGTCAGTGCAAAAAACTGGGCTCAATGGTCCTGGAATGAGGAAGGTGCAAATTTTTATTTTAAGAGTTATTAACAAGTACCTAGCAGCAGCCTGATTCCAGAGAAGACACAGAGACGTCTGGGGAACAATTCTAGGCTCAGCAGCGTAAATCCTGTAGAGAACCTCGTTGTTGTGGGTCAGGGGTTGTGAACTCTGACCTTTCACACTCAAAGATAACACCTAAAACGCCACAAAGAATAGAAAATTTAATGATATTTTCAAATTAATGTCATGATTGAATCTCCCAATCTGAGCTCTATGTCATTTTTCTAGTCACTTGCAGACTGCGGCTGTACAGAGTCAGCTACACAGAGTTAAGAACGCAGGGCCTTTGATTGGTTTTCCACAGTAAATGCACTACCTCCACCTCAGTTACTGAGCAGCTGACAGTGCTCACTTTCATTGTCAGACTTCACCATGAGTGGGGTATGTAACACCACACAGCATTAGCAGAAGCTATGTTCTTTCACTTCCTCCACTTTTATATATATGTTACTCAATAAAACATGAAGGAAATATTTCTAACTATTTTTGAGACTAAGCATTCTACAAATGGATCCTTAAGATGGGATGTTTCATAATTAGCTCACCACGTGTAGCACTTACCACGAATCTGATCAAGTCAATGCATCCTGAGGAGAATGTTTGCTACGGAAAAATCAAATTCCAACCACATAATTTTTCAAATGACAGATTACCTTATTTTTCAGGGCATGAAGACTGTTCTCAGTTACAAACCACTGCTGGCTGCTATACTCTGTAAACTGGACTAATTCACATGTGTTCTTCCCAGCCATTATTTCTGTATCCGGAATGTCCAATAACCTCTCTGGAATTCGAATATAATCGCCTTCTTTTCCTTCAAACTTGTGCCCATTGATTTGCTGAGGATACCAGTGAAGAGCCAGTATGGACAAATATGGGCAACTGTCAAGGATGGTTTTGCTTCTGTGACAGAAAAGCAGATTCCGCTAAAATGGCATGTACTTGTATTTGTATATCCACTTATACTTGTTAAAATTCATTACACTGGGGCTCTGTTCTTTATGTATAAACATGACACTACCCACCTAGAAGCAGTAAAGAGAACGTGCTTTCAGTGCTTTTATGGTGAATTGTCGTGATTTTTGGCACACAACTTTCTGCGTCCTCTTGCCTGATCCCCCTTATAACCTAAAACATGGGTTTTTGAAAGCTTTTTCACAGACACCACGTAGAATCGGTGGCTGTTAAATGTATTTTTCTGCGTCAGTCACATCAGCATTGGTGGTCTAGGCTGGAAAGGATGCACCACTAAACTGAAACACTCTGCATTATATTTAAGAATATCATAAATCTTACATATCTAGAGCCATGTTTTCATCAAGTTACCTCATTCCTTTCTAACTCATCAGAGCACTTCAAATTCAGCCATGTGACTGGTAAAAGAAACAGCCCTGAACAGTGATCTTTATCCATTTAACAATTCTGGTTTGAACATTCCCCCAGGCATAAGATCCTGTGCTCAGTGAAATTGCTTCCAAACCTCAGTGGGCACTGAAATCACTCTGAAGCTTGTTTAAAAATACAGATGTCTAGATCACATCCCATTCTTACTAAATTAGAATCCTTGCCTGAGGGAAGCTGGAGGTTCTATGAAACTATTTGTTAACCAGTCCTCCAAAAAATCTGATACATTTTTTTCCTGTGGACCTATCATGTTTGCAAACAATGAAGAGACACAAAGATGAATCAAAACTGAAACCTGCCTGAAAAAGGAGGGAGACTATTAGGATATTAGGGTAAAAATTATGCACTAAATTGTAAAAGTTAAATGGGCCACAAGAGATGCTGAGTATGTATGATTGTACTGTAGGGACAAATACCTTGTCAAGACCCCTAACCTGGGAGCTGAGAATTTCAAATAGAAGATTTCAGAAAGAAAAGGACATGGTAAGGGCTAAGTTTTCCCTCTAGTTAATACACCCTTTCTAAAACAATCTTTAACTACCACATTTGAATTAGTGCCTTCAAATAACTATCTATTTAGTCCAGCCCTTCATACAGGCTCTGGACCCCTGTGTCCAAGACTGCTGTTAGAACCCCTCAATCTTCATGGGCCACTTGCACCTTCACAACAGTTTATGAGAAACTCATTTCTTAATCTCCCCATCTAGACTCCCATATCTTCACTGGTGACTCTGAGCTAAAGGCTATCACTGCAGATCTCCCCCTCACCCAGTCCTACCAGGTACAATGTACCTGAGACCAGCGAACCTTAGTCATATAGCTGCATACCCCCTACTGAGATTTACTGCATCAGCACCATCATGGACTCCACTATGCTGGCCTTCTGAGACCAACACAACACGTATAGGGGTACTCTATCCAACTATGACACCAGTGGGCCAAATTCCTGGTCCCTCTTACCTGACGGTGACTACACTCTTCCTGACCTTCAACCTCCTATATCCATGTCCTTCTAATTGTACTCACTATGATCAATCCCCAGATTTGCTTTACACCAAGACTGAAGTGAGGTGGGGGAAACCCATATTAACATGTAGACTGGCACCACTACAAATCCACAGTGACCAACCTCAGTCAGACCCTCAATGCCACTTGACACTGTTTTTACTTGGCTTCCAAATGATTCTTCTAGATGTTATTTCTCTCAACATCCCTGCTCTCTTCTCAAACCCTTCACTCTCAGTAGATGCCCTTGAATCCCGTGTAAGACAGTGTATAAATAATGCATATGAGAATGGTCAACATCTTCAAAGTTTTCTGAGTAAAGAAAGAATCAGTCTTGATCTCTCTGATTTTCTATTTTTAATTTGTCACCTATACGTTAAATTCTACCACCTAATTACTCTCAAGGTGCCATCCTCCTCTCATCCTTGCCTCACTTTTAGCCCACACCTTCTCTTCCCTGAACAATTATCTCCTATGTAGTCATCGTGTTTATGGATTTATCCTGTTCTTTAATCTTTAACGGTGTCCTCAATTTGATGGCTCCAAAATTCTAAGTCTGATTCGTACACACACACCCTACCTAACTTATTCTATATCCAATCTCTAATGGTTGAAGATCTTTCCACTTGATAATTTCCCCAAACTGCCACTATACATGCCGTTTTCCTCTTCCTAAACAACTCAGGAGAGATAAGTCTATAGGGAGGATGTACATGGTGGAAAACACAATGATTCACTTATTCATTCTATTCACTCATTATTCCGTAACTACTGATTATCCACCATGTACCAGACACTGCTCTGGATCCTGAGAATACATTAGGCAACAAGACAGAAAAAGCCACTCCTTCTGTGCACCTTATACTTTCCTGAGTCCTCGCCAGGCCTTTGAGGGTGCAGATATGGGAACCAACATTCATAGCAGGGTAGATGGTTCACATGTGACACTATCTCGATATCCCAGAGTTCTTGCCAAAATACAGAAAAACAAACAGAAAGAACTGGGACTATGCAAAGCTATGAACTATTTGACTTAACTGAACAACACTTTTAACCAGACTTCTGGAGAATATTAACATATAAGTACAAAAATAATTGTACAGTTAATAATGAACACAAGCTAAATTTAATCTTTTTCCTTCTCTTCTTGCTTGCTTTCTGCCATGAAATTCTAGTCATGAAACAACTAGTCTGAAGTTCGGCAACATTCAGGGAGCTGCCTCCAAACGGATTAAACTGAACCAGGACTCCAGGGGGAAGCACAATTAACAGTGCATTAAAACACGTCTAAACGTGGGAATCGCCTTCCTTTTATTCTATTCAGAATTTATCTTCTACTCATTATATAAACACAAGTAAGCAATAAGACTTTTTATTCTTCAAAGAGCCTTCAAAACAAGAGGAATATATTCTTCACAGTATAAACTGATTTTGTGGTGCAGTTTCTACGCTTCCTTCAAATAATTAATTTGTCCATTAGGTGCAATGCATTGATTGCATAATCCTTAGTTACATCATCTAAATGTCAATTTGCATTGCATATTGGTTTGTAAACTGTGAAAGAATATACATAAAGTACCACTATTAAATTAAAAGATACTTACTTTTCAGCAGGAGAGCCACAGGTAACATCAGTCAGTAGAGAAAAGGCAAAATTCTCAGTCACTTCAGTGAACTGACTGAATCCCCTAGTGTCCTTGCGCTTTGGGTTAACAAGAGCACAAAGAATCTCATAGAAAAGATTTCGGCTTACGATGCTTAATGCCTCTTTTTTTCCTTCACTGGTTATCTGGAAAAAATATCCAAGTATGAAATTACATCTTCAAGAATAAACTGCTTAAATGATATGTATGGTATACCAGTTACTAACATTAACAAAATGAGGGTGAATCTATAAAGAATTTAAGAGAAGTAAGTATCAAAATCATATTTCAAATACATTTATACTTTAAAAGCATAAATACTCATTTATAAAGAAAAGGCATAGTCACCAAAATATTTTCTATTTAGTGTCTACATACAGCCCAAAACAGTTGCATGGGTCACTTAATTTTAACAACATCTAACATCAGGAGTCAAAATTAACCTCACTTTTACATCTACCCCAAAGATTCTTTTTATTTTGACCAACAACTAAGGGAATAAGCACAAGAATATCTGTCTGTAATAGAAGTAAAATCCTTTTTAATTATCTGTTTTTCATTGGACAGAAGCCACCACATATCACTAACTTTCTCAAATATCAAATGAGAAAATCCTTTTTCAACCAAGAGTAGTCAAGAGTTCCTCTCATTCTTGCCTTTACTGGTAAGTATGAACATTCCTACCTGAAAGGACTGGGTTATTTGTTGGCTGAGGGACAAGGAGAGTAAGAGGAAAACCAGTCTTCATGATTTAATTTTCCCCTTGCCAGAATGATGGGGACCCTATCTTTACTGTCAGACTAAGCACGGGTGTGAAGCCATTGACTTGTTATTCCACTACACTCTTAGACACCTGAGAAGTCCCCACTAATTCTTCAGAATTCAAATTAGCAATCACTGTGATTTCTATGCTATGTCCCACCTGCCGACATGCATCATCACTCTTTCTGTAACTTGCACATACCTTTACTAATGAACTCATGGCAGTGTTGAAATGATTTTTCTGTTACTCCCACTAGCAGAGCTCATTGAGGAAGTGGCTTGATGTTCCTCATATTTTTTAATAGCTTTGTAATCTATACAGTGTCAAGCTGATGGCTCAACTCAAGATCTAAGTTTTTAAGAGTAGCCATCCTAAAGACAATAGGGAAGAATGGAGAATAATCCATAGGGAAAAGATAAAAGGTACAAAATTAAAATTTAATGAAATGAAAACTACAATGGAGACAGGGAACAGCCCACTGCTATTAAAACAATTAAACTGAATACATTAATTGAAAAAGAAGCTCAAGAAATGCTCCCAGAACCCAGAGAAAATATTACAGACAAACAGGACAAACCCATAAGATACAGCAAGCATATAAAACAGCAAGTATTAGAGAAAAGCAACACAGATCTTTGATAAGCTAAAGAAAAACTCATGTCTAAAATGCAAGCTTGCTTTATAGCAAAGAAAATTAGGAAAAGAAACACCACCAGAAGTATTTGGGTGATTTTTAAATATTATTTCAAGAATTAAAAGAAACCATATCAGTGCTCGCTTCGGCAGCACATATACTAAAATTGGAACGATACAGAGAAGTTTAGCATGGCCCCTGCGCAAGCATAAAAGAAACCATATCAGAAATCAGACAGGAAAAAAAAATTACTAACAGAGGATCAAAAATTCAGTTTGACATCAGAATTCTTTGCAAATGAAATGCCAGAAGCCAGCAGAGCAACATATGAAGTTTTAAGAATTAAAGGTAGTGATCCAAGAATTCTAGAACCAACCTTTCATGCATATTCAAGGGCAACAGAAACTTTCCTTTAGTAAAGCACACAAAAAATAAAACAAGAAGGCCATTCATATAACCCTTGGTTTGTAAAGGTACTGTTCACAGCACGCTATACTAACTTCCTTAATTCTCACAACATTTCTGCGAAGGAGGTGTTACTGTTATTTTGTTTTGTTTCCAGATAAGGAAACTGAGGCAGAAAGAGGACGCCTAACTTTTCCAGAGAAGGAGATGATGAACAGCCAGTCCTCCGAGGCAAAAGTGACAGCCATCCTGCCCTGACTCAAAACATCCTCCCACTGGCTTGTCCTAAAATAACACAGATTGACTCAGTCTGCAGACAAGTCAGTCAAAATTATTGCAAGCATGAAATACAGAACCAGGTAGGAAAATACAGAGCTAAGTTTAAATCATTGTTAGTATGATTACAAAATTAATCAAATGTAAAAAAATAACTACTGAAATATAAGATACAATATTCAAAAGTACATGATGAAAGGAAACATACCAGCTCTAAAAGCCATTTTACATAAACAACAATAAAAAAGAACCCCTCAAATTACCAAACCTGGCTCACAAAAAGGTAGAAAACCAGAATCGACCACAGGGAGAGCTTTAAAACTGTCATGAGAGAAAGTAAAAGGGGACTTTGGTGGGGAGGAGAGCCTACCAAACTTTCACAGAAGTTATTCCTGTACTCTTCTGAGTGTTCTAGGACACAAAATCAGAGGCAATGCCCCTTGACCTGTGTTTCACCAAGCTTCAATAACCTGGAAACCAAAACCCAATGAAATTTAAATTTTGCATATCAAATCCAACAGTCTTAAAGGACAGACACTGTTACAAAAGCAACTGACAATGCTTTGAATAATTTTCATTGCCCTCTATCTAAGAAAATCGAAAGACAGAATATTATGCCATGGCAAAAACTGGCCCAAAGCCACACAGCTGGGTTTTATTCAGACCACCTTTACAGTGAGTCATTTAAGGCTGTTGCTCTTAGCACAGTATCTGTTTCTTCTGAACATAAATGAGCAGTAACTTCTACTACTAATTCAACAATAATTAAGATTTGTTGAGCTCTTCCTATGAAGAAATATACAGTATAAACCAGATTCTGTTTCAAAGAGTTAAAATCTGGGGAAAACTAAAACTTACAAATAAGAAATAATCTCACTTAAAATACGAGACCCTATAAAATGACGTTCTATTCAGTATTTGGAAGTTCTATTCTGCACTCCTGACTTTGAGGATATCTTAGAGAACATACGAAGTACACAGGAGACATATGAGTGGTTGCCAGATGAAGTATGGGTGACTCTGCCCAGATGAAGTATGAATTTCAGGTAAGCAGCCAATAATTGCTTGATATAAGTATGTCCCAAATAGCACATGCAAATAAAAATATTTATTTTTTACTTGTCATATACTAAAAAATAGTTTATCTGAAATTTAAAGTTAATTGGGCATCCTGTATCTTATTGTTAAAATATCAACCCTACCATATGATTATCTATATTTTCAATGCTTGTTTTATTGCTGTCTTATTCTCATTATTATAAATTTGTCTAAATCATGAAAATTTTTTGCATTTTATGGATATAACAAAGCTTTCTTAAGGGCTATTTTTTTCCAATTTTTGTTATTATAAGTAATGCTGAAATATTCTTGTTATACATGTATTTGCACAAATATTCCCCACACCTTTTAGCTGTCTTTTTTTTTCTTGCCTCCCCCAGTTTTACTGAGATATAATCAACATACAATCATTTGTTGTCTTTTGACTTTGCTTGTGGTATATGCAAAGAGAAATTTTGTTTGACCACTTTATGTGGTCAAGTTTATCAGCCATTTCCTTCATGACTTCTGAATGTTTTTTAATGATCTCTTACATAACTTGCTGAGAAATAAGAAAGTAACAAAATGTCCTTATATCTTTTATAAATTACACAAAAAGAAGTTCTCTTTTCTAAAATGTCGCTACTGTACAGTCTGTCACTCTACTTGGCCAAAATCAAACTGTTTTTGTCCTATACTATTTCATCATTAGAAACTTTAACATCATTTCCCAGAGTAAATTCTTACCCCTAGAACTCTCTCTGCATGAAACAGCAGTCACCTCTTATTGCTTTACAAGCTACTTGGCAAGGCCTCCTCTCCTTGACCATGTACTGTATAATTTTCTTTTCTAACCTTTAGGCATTGCATTTTAAGAGATATCATAAGAAGTAAAATAGGCATGATAATCTAAAACCCCACTGTAAACACCTCAGATATTTAAAGATCTTGTGTAAGAAATAGTATTTATAAACTACTGTGGATGCATTCAAAACTTTTTTCCTTTGTGTATGAATATGTTGATAAGAAATATCTTGATAAGAAAGCCCAAAATAAACTGCCACAAGTTTTTTCCTTCAGTAAAACTCTTTTTAAATATCTTCTTTCATTTACATTCTTAGGACCTCATATCTCCATTTAATTTCTTAATTTACAGAAATGTAAATAAATAGGTTCAAAACAAAACCTAGTTGGCCGGAGTCCACACCAACTTGAATGCCTGAAATCATCAGGTCATTCCTTAGTTTTCTTTATCTGTGGAAGTTTTCAGTATCCAGATTAGGGAACAAGCACAGGGCACTAGTTCCTGTTTCATGGCATTTAAGCTGGAAGAACTATGTAATCCAGTCCAAGTTCTCTTTTTATGGACTCCAAAAAACTGAGATGGAATCTCAAAAGATATTTATCCAGTTTCTGAAGAATCAGAAAGAGCTTGGAGCTTCTGACACTAGGTGTCTCCTTTCAGACCCTGGACTATCCTCACTGCTGCAATAAATTACTCATCACTCTGTCAGCATAAGACTGAAGTTTCCAAACAGGCATCAGTCATATCCAATCAAAAGCACAGTGTCAGACATGATGAATTTCATCCTTATGTTCAGAAATTTAACTCTATCATACATCCATGATAACTGACCATTATAACTGTATGTGGTTTATTGTTCTCTAAAAATGTATGTTGCAACTGCTAATACTTTGCAAGGGCTTCTTACCTTGTCCAGCAAATACATCACAGCACTGAGCTGTTCGTCCGTGTTCTCCGTAGCCACTTTCCCACTGATGCTGTGAAGCACTCTGTTGAGAACGTCGTCATCCAGGGGCTGCTGCAGCTGATCCGCAAGCCCCCAAAAGGCCTGCGAATCCGCATCAGAGACGAGGGTGATGTTAGCCGTCCCGTACACTTTATCAATTCTGGCACCACCTTTTGGGTCAAAAAGCACAATCTGGAAGCGTTTAGGAAATGGATTTAAAGACCCTGTCTCTGGCGTTAGGATCACATCCAATATGGTGCTTCTCTGGCCAGGTTCAAAGACTAAGGTGCCTTCAGTTCTCATGAAGTCTTTCCCAGAAATAGCTGGAGACACGAGAGTACGACCAATTGTTTCAGCACTCCTCAATTCCTAGAAATTAAACAACATCACCTAAGTGAAACTATAAAACCTTGATCCTATCCTAACAAATTTATTTCTCTTAAACGATCTGATGGGCCACAACAACATTACTATTAAAACGGGGCATTTTATACCTTTTTCTAATCCCCTAAGATAAATTAGAGAGAAAAATACACATCTTATACTGATAGGGTTGATGCCTTAGAACAGACCAAGAAAGAGAGTTAGGAAAGAAATGCCTCACAGAATTTCTCAATTGTGAGCATACTAAAACTGTGAAGATATTCAGAGGCATATATGCCCAGGGGTCAGATCATGTACATTCATGACACAGAGTATGACAGGAAGACACTGCAGGATTCCAGCAGAAGGACACATGTTATTTCATATTTTCATGAGTATTTCTGCCCTTGTAGATTGTTAGGCTACAGCAGGGGATAAGGATGGAAGCAGGGAGAAGAGATAGGAGGTTTTTACATTAATTGATTAAAAAAATGATAGCTTAGGTTTTATGAGTCAGAAAAGTGAGAAGCGCTCAGACTGGGAAGATATTTTGAACATAGGGTCAGCAGGACCTTCTGATTAATTCACTGTTGGATGGAAAGGAAGAGGAGAAAGAGGAAACTACTAGCTATTTTTCTGGATGAATGGCAGTAAACTGAGGGAAATATCATTACAGGAGAAATCCAGTTATTTATCATATACATTAAGCCTGAGATGCCTTTTAAACCATTCAAACGAAGACATCAATAACAGTAATCAGATAGATGAGTCTGGATCAGGGGTGGTGAAGAGGCTAGCGATAAAAATTCAGGAGTTCTCATTTTATAGATGATATTCAAAGAGAACATGTGTGGACGGTCTAGCCTAGAGAGTGAGTCCAGGGAGACCCCAGTATTCATTGGTCAGGACGACCAATAGGGGCAACAAGAAGTTGCTGCCAGAGAGGTAAGGCTGAGAGCAGGAAAGGGTGGTGGGTGTTCCAGACACCCAAAGGGGAAGAGCACACTTCCAGAAGGAGGACCAAGTGTGACAAAAAAGGGAAAAATCAAGGAAGATAAAGGTTTCATGAGCATCTGCCTAGAGGTAGAAAAAGCCTCACTGAAGGAAACAACACAAAAGTCTACTAGCTTCAGAATGGATAAATTAAAAGTTTGAATATCACACAAGAGTAAAAGTGAAAGAACTACACACACCAGCACAGGTATTTCTCAAAAACATATTGTTGAGCAAAAAAAGCACACCATAAAACACTACCATTGGAAGAATCTCATTTGTATAATTTCCAAAACAGGTAAACCTACACAGCTTATGGTTAGGGGCAAAACTATAAATAAAAGCAAGGTAATAATTCAACATGAAATTCAGGATAGAAGTTATCTGCAAGATGGGGAGAGGTTATCCTGCAAGGAAAAAGCCAGATGGCATCAGAGAAGGGTTTACGGCAGCTAGTTTTAGGATCTTGATAAAGTTAGGTGGTGATGATTTTATTACTGTAAAGTGCATATATACACTCTGGTCACTGTTTTTCTGGTGGAATTTATTTCACAATTCAGACATTTAAAGGAAATGGAATAATCAAGATAATCTTGTGCTTATAAAACACATATAACAAACACCAAGAAGCACTATGCAATTTAAAAGCAACAATGAAGATTAACATAGAAACAGCCTTTGACAGAATAAGCAATGTGAGAATCGGAAGGAAAGTCATGTTCTTTCTTGAACTTGTGGGCTTTGGGTTAGTGTGCACATATACAAATGAAAGTATCTGGAATTGGTTTTCAAATCTGGCTTAGTTATAGGCTTAATTTAAAGATAACTGGAATGAGCGACATTTCCATTATATCAAATCCTTATCTCCCTTACCTTTAGATCACAAACACGTAGACAGAAGGGAACTTCTGCTAAGACTGTAGTATTTACGTACTGAGAACGCTGACTTACCAAACAACAGGTATGCTACAGCTACTGTTTTAACTATGTCATTAAATTCTATTTCAAGTAAAATCAAAACTGGTATCATTACAACAGAATAGCAACTTGATCCATAATTATTTTCTCATCCTTGCCATCTACTGGAAAATAGAATTGCATGGCTTTCTCTTCCAGCAATTTGCCTAGCATTCAGAGAGAGAAAATGCAGGGGCAATGAAGCAACAGGAAAATAAAATCATACCAGAGAGGGGAAACTTTCATTTCTAATTTTTGAAATAAAACTTTTTATTTTGAGATAATTACAGATTCACATGCAACTGTAAGAAATAATAAAGAGTGGTCTTCTGTACCCTTTACCCAACATCTCTCCTTGGTTATATTGTGCATATCTATAATATGTCACAACTAGGATATCAATGTTGATACAGTCAAGATAAATTTTCATCATTGTGGGTTTCCTTTATGTTGATTTTATAGTGTTATAAAAATGCTATGAGTTACAGGCTGGTGACAGCATGTGTTTTGCAAGAAATCATGTGTGAATAATCCAGGAAGAATATAAATGACTACGACACAGATACTGGCATTCGGGTTCTTATTTTGGCATCTTCAATTCCCCTTTCAACTGAGTGTATGAACTAGTTTAAAATGTGCCTCAAGTCTTCTTATCACTTCTTCCTTCTTCCATTCTACAAAGTAGTGAGCATATGATGATATATATTTCATGGGAGAAAGAGGAGGAAGCACACATTTTCTCTTACCATCTCTCTTACCGTCTCAAATGCTTAAAAGCAAAAATGCTAAAATCTCCCCACCATGAATCAAAATACTTCTTTCCATGTTCATGCCATTTCAGGGCTATTCAGAAGGAGTTTATTTCTAGAGTCTCAGACGATAGCTTGGTCTTCTTGCTTGCCAAGCTGAGGACTCGATCATAAGGATACGCTTTCTGCCTGGCAAGCTTCCGGACAGCTCACGACCCACAGCTCCAGTTCTAACTTCTCATCCCTGACTCACATGATTGCTGCAGCAAATTGACTGCACATATGTTGTATTTTATGCACAAATGGGTCCGTATGTTTGAGCCACTCAATAGCGACATGACCAAGCACATACTAAACAGCACTTTGCTTAAAAAATAAAAAACAACTTGGAAACCTTGAGACCTAGAGTGTCACCAAGTTTGAAATTTCAAAACAGGGGAAATGGCAGCACTGGTGCAGAATGGGAGTTTTCAAACTATGGGTTTTTTGGAGGATATGAGTCAAGGGGCAAAAAGAGAAGGCTTAGGTGGGCAAGCTCCAATCTCTACAATCATGCTTCAAGCAGAGTAGACAGACACTGTCTGTCTACTAAATAAACTTTAAGCCACAATTCTGAGAAGGTGTAGGGTGCTGTGTGGACCAGCCCCAGGCTCTAGTCACTTAGTGTTTTGTAGCATTGCTCCTCAGTCAGTCCCTGGATACCCACCTGCTCGCTCTCTTTCACTTGGTATCACCCAAAAGAATGGACATGAAAGGGGCAGTGAGACCTCATAAGCTCACAGATTTAAAGAAACATAAAAATCAGTTAGTGTCTAAAGTCCTGAAGAATATCTTCAACTAGTTCAAGTATAAACCAGAACAAAAATCCACGCTTTTTGTTTCTGGTCTTATACAGACAGCTACATTCTGAAGAAATTTTAACTCTCTAGAGATTTTATACAACAGATTTATGTAAGGCACTTTGCATTGTATAATCAACTTTTCCAAAAGGAAGAGAAAAACAAAAAGCTACCATTTTAAAACATAATTTAAGTTAAAAAAATGAACTGTTTCAAGGATAAAGTTCTACGTAACAAACATAATGTGATTTATGAGGGTATCCTCAGAAAATAATATATCAGTTATTCTCGTTTGAAGTCATTTTTTTTTTTTGGTGGGGGGAGGTAATTAGGTTTATTTATTTATTTATGTTTAGAGGAGATGCTGGGGATTGAACCCAGGACCTCATGCTTGCTAAACATGTGCTCTACCACTTGAGCTATACCCTCCCCCTATGTATCAGTTATTCTCTGCTTCATTACACATGCTATAGTTAAAGAAGAAAACCTTACTGTGTGTTAATACATCGTGCACACTTACCTGGGTACTGAAGTTAACTGACATCATGAGTCCTGTCCCAGAGTCTCTGGCCACCTGCAAACTGATTAAAGTGGCCTTCTTATGAGCCGCCGGCAGCCGAGAACCCACAGAGAAATACACGAGGCTTGGAGGTTTATCACTCCGTGAGAAATTAATCTGTGCAAATCTGGCACTATTGTTTATGGCTGCTCCAGCAGTTACTTCATACAGTTCCACAAAAAAATGCATTTCAACTCGAGGTATCTGACAATGAGGAAAAAGAAAAAAATAAAGGATGATTACTAACAGATTTCTATTTTAAGATAGTTCTGTTATCAAGAAATAGTATTATTCATATGCATTATTTTAGAAATAAACATACATCTAGAGATACATTCTGTATAATTACAGAATTAAATTCTGATAGATTATCATGAGATTTATTTTTTCGGTCTCTTTAAGAACACCTTTACTCTCTGGGTGAGCTTATTAGAAAATCAGTGTCAGGAGATGATCTTTGCATATGTCAATAAATAAATAAAAGGCTACATAAAATTCACACAGTGAAATGTTATCTAGTAGTTAAAAGGAATGAACTATTTCAATATTTTTCAACATGGATGGATCTGAAAACATAATGAGTGAAAAAATTCAAGCTGTATGAGGATATGAATGGCATGATATAATAAATGTAAAATTTTAATTACATAAAGCTTATGACATATTGTTAATGGATTACATATTTATTTAAAAAGTAAAAAAGAAAACAAAACACATGACAGTAGTGATCTCAGGTGAAGGGGTGGCAGTGAGGGTAGGGTAGGGCATGGAGGTGGAGAAACACTGGGGATAAGAGGGGAAGGGAGCTTCAGCTTTGTAAGGTTTTATTTTCAAAAGGCTTGATTTCCATAACTATGACCAAATATTGATAACAGTTAATTTAGTAATTTTATGTATTTTGCAAAATTTCCCGAATTTTAGTATCAAAGAAATCTAGTTTGTTGGATATAATTTTCTCATGTTTTACCTCAGTTCTTCCACAACAATCTCAAATAATTTATTTTCTGAAGCCTGAATTCAAATTTATAAAATACTTTCAATCACCTGTTTCCACTTGTTTGCTCTGACACAATAACCTAAGAATTTAGCAGCATTGTTAGCTTCCTAGCATAACTCAAAGAAGCTAAGCTGATGCATTTTTCAACTGCATGCGTCATTGTCTAATGTGATACAATGTATCATTTTTAATCTATCAGCAAGGGGGCCTTATTCATTACTTGTTTTGTGATCATTTTAATGAGAATTCTTATGTCCTGAAGCAATCCAACAAACTCTTTTTATTATTATTCAAAAATGAGTCATATCTTAGTAGCACAGTGAATGAATTTAATCTCCTTTTATTGTCTGAAGAAACATACTTAGCTTTCCTGGGGTATATATTATTCTTTACTTTTGCTGATCACAACTCAGTGAATATTGAAATAAAGGTAAACGTACTCTTTCTGCCTTTAAGAAGCTAAATTTGGCAAATACAATAAACTGAAGCACTAGGGAAGTGTAGGTAACTATATTCAAGAACTATTATTCCCTAAAGACCAACGAGCCTGAATTCACAGTAGTTTTCTTTAACTAAGGATTTCAGTATATTACAATCCAACATAGATTCTTATATTTTTCAGTATAATATTTCTTCTCAATGTGATGATGATTAAAACATTAAACACTTTGAATCAAAAGAATATGTTATAATCTAAGAAAAGAACCATTTAAAATTGAACAGTGTGTAGATTAGGTGCCAACACATAATTAGAAGAGACAAAAGGAATCTTCCAGTCTTACAACAAAATACTCTATTCAAACAATATGCCTGAAGTATCCTGGGAAGGCATAACTTACAGATCACATCTGAACCTCTCTAGATCTAAATCTGACTGTAGACTTCACAAGAATTCAAGTTCCTTTCCTAGTTAGGCCAGCAGCATTCCAAGATGATCTTTGCCCAAGATAAAACGATATTTCTTGCGCCCAGATCTGCTCAGAAGCAAAGTAATCATGAAACAATATCTTTAATATTTTTTCAAAATATTTGCAACAAATGTTTAAACAGTTTGTCTAGTAAACAGACTTCGTGGGTTAAGAAGTGCATCTTAAGTTAATTAACTATGACCTTTATATATTTTGCTAATATAGAACCGCAAGATAGAACCCATAGAACCATGAGATTCCCCACCAGAGAAAGGGCAAATGGACTAGAATTCAAAAGACGAGTTCTAATCTTTGCCGAGTAATTGACTTGGGAAAGTTACTTAAATTCTTCATAACTTGAAAATAAAAACTGGATAAAGAAGCTGTGGTATATTTATACAATGGAATACTGCATAGTGATTAAAAAAAAAAGAATAAAACAATGCCATTTGCAACAACATGGATGGATCTGGAGATTGTCATTCTAAGTGAAGTAAGTCAAAAAGAGAAAGAAAAATACCATATGATATCACTCATATGTGGAATATAGAAAGAAAAAGAAAAAGAAGAGAGGACACTAATGAACTCATTGACAAAACAGAAAGACTCGCAGACATAGTAAACAATCTTATGGTTACCAGGGGAAAGGGGGTGGGAGGGGATAAACCTGGGAGTTTAAGATTTGTAAATGTTAACCACTACATATAAAAATAGAAAAAAACCGAGATTTCTTCTGTATAGCACAGGGAACTATATTCAATATTTTGTAATAACTTTTAATGAAAAAGTATATGAAAATGTATATATGTATACATATGCATGACTGGGACATCATGCTGTACACCAGAAATTGACACACTGTAACTGACATATCTCGATTTAAAAAGGGGAAAAAATAAAAGTATTGAATAACTATAGGGATGATAATTTAAGACAGGACAGAGTAGAAAAACTTCAAGTTGAGCATCTGGAGACTGCACTGAATTTAGGAGAAACCACCATATTATCAGTGGTTAAGTCTATGGTGAAAAGCCTTGTGTTTGCTGTGTTGTGTTGTTGTGCTGTAACGCCCCTAGCACTGCTGTTGATGTGCTACTACTCAAGTCACTGAACTGTCTTGGGCTCTATTCCCACCCATTCTGAATAGAATACCAATCCTTTCTTAGGAAGGACCAATTCCTTGCTAAGCACCACGCAAAACATCTCTCATTTATTATCTCATTTAATCTAACAGCCCCGTTACTAACCTCATCAAATCTGGAAAGCTCAGGCAGGCTAAGCAACTTGTCTAATGTCACCCAGCTAATTAGTGGAAGAGCTAAGATTTGCACCCAGGTCTTCTATCATCAGAGCCCAAACTCTTAACCACCATACTGTATTTTCCAGAATAAGGTCAGTATCCTTGAAGTCCTTCCTTTGATTAAAAAAATGAGGGGATGGTTCTTAGGTCAAAAGTCCAAGCACTGTTGTGCTGCTCTGCTGGGATGGCCAAATAATCTTGCAAATTCCACTACAAAAGAATGCAGACACAGAACCAGCCACAGGTGTATCCCTAAGTACCAGTTTATCAGACAAGAAAAGAAGACTACGATCTCTTCCCTCTTTTGAAATTTCCTCTTACTGAAACTGGAATGTAGGTAACTCTAGTCTATACCTTATCTTTTAACAGCTGGGAAGACAATGAGAGCAAAAAGCCTTGAAAATTAGCTGTTTCTCAGGATACAGAAGAAAACTCAACTCTCTGATTTAAACATTAAATTAGAAGGAGAAATAAAGAGATGAAACCAAATTCTTTCTCCCGCCTAACTGAAACTATCGGGATGTGGGCTCAGTAACATTTCCCTAGTTAGGAGAAAGAAAATACAGTTAGCATCCTCTGACTGCCTACCGCATTCTCTTATTCTTTAATTATAAGACCTATGGTACCTGGGAATTCTTAGTAGTCTCCTGCAAAGAGAGTGAGCTCAGAGGAAGCAATCTCTTCTCCCACCTACACTCTAACTGTCCTCCTTTCCTTCCTTCCAGCCTGTCCAAGAGCACCCCTGTTTGGCTCTCCTCTTTTCTCTCTCTCTCCAGCAGGTAGAGACCCCTCCGCACAGTATCAATGTGCAGCTTCCTTATCTTTCAGGATCTTTACCCTCTGTACCTGGCTGCTCTACCAATAAGATATTCCCACTCTATGAAAATTGTTTCCATCCCTTAACACATACGTACATAAAGTCTCACTTTACAAGAACCAGGTCAGCAAAAGATTGATAAAAACATTTACTCAACTAGCAATATAGGACTGAGCTGACTTTGACCTCAAAAGACTTCCTACAATTATAAGGTTAACATCCATTGTATGACATAAATGTGTTAGGTCTGGTGAGAACTGTCCAAGATTCTAATTCAACAAAATTCTGAGATAAATTAATAAACACTAACAAAAACAACAGAATTTTCGATTACTCATGTATGCAACACATTTATGGAGGATGATGGAAAGAATGCAAAGATGAACAAAGCTATGTTCTAATTTTCAAGCAGCTGAGAGTCCAACAGTCAAGATAAAATATGCACAATTAGTTTTAACCCTGCATAACCAGTAACTCCCACAAGAAAGGTACAAACACTTCCTTCAAAAACTTAGAGAATTAAGAATTCTAACTGAAGATATCATGGGAGACATACTGGAGGAAGTGGTATTTTGATCAGTCTTTAAGGGAGAGTTAAGAAATGTGCAGTTGTGGAGGTGGAGGAAGGCATAAGATTATTTGGACAAATGCAGAGAGGAGGATTTAAGTGTTTTCAAGTAGAATTACACAGCCAAACATTTTTAAATATTGAAATTTCAGTTCCTTTTATTCAGTGCAATAGAAAGTATTAGTTGCTAATGAAACTGCCACTCAAGAAATGTAAAATAAAATAATACAACACATTATCCAAAAATCAGTGGAGACTCAATATTTTAAAAAACACATTTTCTAGCTCCATCACTAGCAAGATGGCTCATAGCAGCATCACCTGTGTGAACTGCCAACTTTTATGCATATCTCCAGTACCTAGATTCAGATCTCTGAAATGCTTTCTGACAGAAGAAATCAAGTCTTTAGCCAATAGTTGTTTGGATGTCTTAGAGCAAGAAAAATCAAGATGGCTCTAGAACATGTTATTGCTATGGAGCACTTAAGCTTTCAGAGGTTTGTAAAGCAATATGAAAAGACAAAAGACCAGCTTAGTAAGTCTTTCAGTGGCCACGACATGAATATTTGAGTAGCAAAGAGAACAGGATTTTTAGTAAGCACTTAAAATCAGTTGAATTTGCATCTATAATGGTACTTAAAGAAGAAACGTTATTGTAGTGTATCAAAAAGTGGTTATAATGAAACATAAGTGTGACTGTAATAGTGTGTACTTAATATTTTATTAATTTTAATATGTAGGAGAATGTCAACATATCAAGACAGGTATGTTTTTTTATTAAATATATGTTCATTTACTAAGGAATGATAAAACTTCTCTTTGTAAGTAGGAAAGGGTTAATTTTAAAAATTCATAAGATAATTATTCCTAGAAAAAGTAAGAATTGTACTAAGAATAGGAATAAATTATTAGGACCTATAAACCACATACAAATGAAGATGAAAACAAGCCAGAAGTTAGAGAGTACTGGTGGTCACACACAAGCTGAAAGATGATGCAGTTGTATGTTTGTTCCAGGGTAACAGAAGAAATGAGCCACAGAGCTGCACCAAGATCACAGATTTGTTATCTCATCTCTTATGAGAAAAAGCCTCTAGGTTGTCCTCCTAAATATAACAAGATATTAGCAAGGTAGGCACGTCTTTCCAATACCACTAACAGACCAGCTCCAAAAGTGACAGGGCAGTGGTTAAGGTAAAGTGGGCACTGCAAAATTTAAAGAACAACTCATTCTGGGGAAAACACAAGGTATTGAAAAAACTAACCTATAAAGCATGAACTTAAAAAACACGCTGATCTAACAAGTGAAGTCATAAAATGGATTCCAGTCAGACAATCAGTAATTCCCATTTGAAACAGGTCAGGAAAAGAAAGAGGACCCATGGTCCCGACAAAGAACAAAGTGGTGATAAGCAAGGGCGTGTAACCTTAGGGATCTGAAACAGTATTATTCCTCTTCTGGAACCAATAAAATTACTGCAACTCCAGCAACATATGAAAATACGTATAACTGTAACCTTAGAGAAGATCAATATAACTGTTTCAGTAATTCTCAGAAGTGAAAAAACAAGTAGAGAAAAAATTCAAAAAAGAGTTAAATCTACAGGGTTGTTATTTAGAATGAGTTAAAATATAATCATAAGTTTGGAGTTAATTGTACCTGTGCAACACATTTTTCTGCTGTTTGAAGCGTTTGGCATGTACAAAGAAACCATGATACTTTTGAACGTCCATCATAAAATGGCTAGTTTTCGTATTAAATGTTTGAGTTTAAGAAATGAAGCAGCAGACAAAGAACGAGGACTACTGAGTGCTCCTTAGGCATTAAAGTATCATAGAAGAGTCATTTAAAAAAACCACACACCACTACAAAATAACTAAAGCTCAACTAGGTCATCGGTGACTAATACCATTTGAAAAATGCAGATTCCCTTAGAAAGAGAGGGGCACGCCTGGCTCCTGGGTGCCACGTGCAACATGAACTCACAGAAATTTATCCAAAGGCTCACCAAGCATGGGCTCTGTACTTTTTTGGTAGACTAAAACAAACTCTAAATGAATGGTAAATGAGAGAACTTTCTTTTTATGGATGAAATCTATGGATATAACATGATGTGGCCAAATCTATGGATATGATAAAAGCAAAAAACTGAACATTCAGTCTATTTAGGCTGAAAATGACTCAAAGGATCATTCACACAATGAGCAAGTGGGCCAGGAAGAATCTTGGAAATGACAAGAAACAGAAAGGAGAAAACTGATGAGCTTCTTTATTATTACTATTGAGATATAGTTGGCGTATAGCATCATTATTAGTTTTAGGTGTACAACTTGATGAGCTTATTTACAAACATTCACAATGTAATGAATTCTAAGTGTGAAGTCTGTTGTCCACCAAAGAGATTTAGATGCTATGGCTAGGTGAGATACAAAGAATCTCCACATAACCAACGTGTAAGCTTCAACGAAGTGGCTTTAAAATTACTAATTCTAAAGAAATATAATCAGAAGTTGACAACACTGTGCCTCATTGTTTCTTACCTTCCCTGGTTTGAGCTCAATGGTGATAAAGCACTCTGTTTGACCCCTGGTACAGATCGTGGCCCCTGACACAGACAGAAGTTCATCCATCAGGTTCACACCATCTTTCCGGAGTACAGTGACTGATCTGTTAAACGTGACTCGCCAAAAGACCTTGACATCTTCAAAAGCTCTAGGAACAAATCAAAATCTATGCAAACGCAGTCACAGAGTGCATTACTCCTGCAGCTAAGACCGAATGTGTTACCACTGTGCCCAAGCGTACCTCTTCATCCAAACCACGGGACTTACTTTCCCACTGATAATGCTGAAAATAACCAATTCTCCCCATTGCAGCTAAGAAATTAAAGCCAGAATTTACGTGGCATTATTTGACCATATTCTATCCAATACTGATTAAATATGTATTGAGGTATAATTCCTGATATTATGTATCAGGAATGTGAAAAGAAGTTAACATTTTTCCGCCTATTATGCAACAGAAATATGAAAATAAAAATTATAGAAAACCTTGCCTTCAAGTAAACATTCATTTATCTTTTAACAAGAATCCTCTTAAATGAAAAACACTACTGCTAGGAATGGTTGCTACTATACAAGTAAAAGGCAAGAGATACTGTAAAAGGTAGTATATATACATGTACATATGTGCATACCAAGTGCATGTACATGATGAACATTCAGAAGATGTGTACCATATAGTACTAAGTTGCAAGCAAAATTTTGGTAATCCAGCTCTCCCTAACAGAAAATGGTTGTATATGTGGCATGATCAGAGAATAGTAAATAAGATGAAGTGATGACTTACATAATCTGGTATCTGTATGGCACTTTATAAAGTATAAAATGTTCAAGGTAGCCCTACATTATGCTCAAAAACCAAGTGTAAGTCACAGATTAGGAACTAGAGCATCTGAACACTGACATGCCAAATTCCCCACCACCTTCTATCAACATTTCATCCTGTCTCTACCATTTTATGAATTCAAATTATACACTGTATAGACACACAGGATATTGTATTTCCATATATATTCAAACATACCTGTTTGGCTGCCTTGAGACAATAAGATGCAGTGTGTTTTTATCAGCTCCTTCACCCAGCTCTAGTCCACTCTGGGACTCCTCACTGAATCCTATGATGCCATTGTGAAGATCACTCCCTGAAAAGAAAAATAGAGAGTTATAAACTGGAAAGTATAACAATGAGTTTAAGCTGGAATGAACTTAGGGCCCACACTACACTGAAATAATCACTCCAAAACCTTGCCAATATACAAGCGAGCTTCTCACAAGAGAGAAATACCAGTCATCGGCTCCTGCTGCTTTTTATTTCTCAGTGACCCAGGTTTGCAAAGTGATCCTAAAACAAATCAGCCTCAAAACCTACCTGTACCCCTCACCCTGGAACTCCTGAGGTTTCACGTAGGCAGTACCTCTGTAAGAAAACAGAAACCCACTGAAGTGTCCCAAAGAGGGAGAGCTAGTGGTCACCAGCCCCTACTTCACAGGTCTGAAGTGTGAGCAACATGGAGCCAGCAGCTCAGGGTCGTGCACTTGACTGACCACTTTCATCCTGGGGTCTCGTGTGTGTTCTGTCTCAGCCAGACTGCCCATCCTCACCCTCAGCACTGAACCACTACGAAAAGCCAGATGAGACGATGGGAACATTGCAGACAGAGTAAAGAAACTTAGGGTACATGACATGCAAAAGTGCTGGTGACACTGTCAGGTAAATCATATCACGTGACACCAAGAGGAGTCAATCATTTGCTGTGTGTGTTTGCCACGTGTTATGTAGGGAAGGTAAACGTTAGGGAACTTAGTCGAGGCTCAACTGACTGATGAGTTAGGCTCAGAGCTGATAAATGGGAATTTGCCTGGAGAGTTAGGCTCAGAGGTGATAAGTGGGTAGGCACCGATATGCTGTACTGGTATAGTACTGGCATGCCATACTGGTATGTGCTGGTATGCCCAGCTGACTGAGGAGCAGCTGGACCACAGCTGCTGTCCTGAGTCCCTAAAGAACCCTCTGCCACCATCCTAACCAATATAAGATTTTCCTATGATCTAGTAACTAACAGGGTAATATTTGGGACAGCCAAAAGCCTCCAGCAACCAATGTGATTGGTCTCTGCCTCTGCCAAACAAACTGCTAAATATTTTGACTGTCAGCTCTGGTCTTATTTAAGCTACTGTAATAAAATATCTGTGTCATGGAATTGGGGGAGGAGGCTGCTCAGTGCCAAAATAATTTTAATAGAAATACAAAGACGGCATTAAGCTATTGTGACTCAAAATCAGTAAGTAACTTGGAGAACAGAATTCACAATATTCAATAAACTGGAGAAATAAAAATAAATGAAAATTCGAATTGGTGTAAATTTACAGAGTAACACAAATGGCACACTGCTGGGTGTAGAAGGAATTACACAATTGTAAACTTACGACTGAACTATAACTGAATGGCCAAAATAAAATTCTAGGAAGTATCAAATCCTAAAAGTGGATCATAAACATATTTATTCTAAAAATTTCCTTTTTTAAAAAAAGAAACATAAGGCTAAGATACTAAGTGATTTAATCAACATCTCTTAATTACTGGCTGAGCTGGGCCAAAAATATAGGCTTCCTAATTTTTAGTTTTCTTTCCATTATACTGTTTTATAATAGCATCATCAGAAACTCCAAAATACTGTGTAGAACTCATAAATGTCCGCATAAAAGAGCAGAGCAGGCAAGACTCCTACATGACAATGCCTTGTCAATACTCTAATTAGTATAAGGTATTGACAAGTTGAGCTCATCCACTTAAAGAAATACAGTATGATTTCAGAGGAAAACTGCAAATTATCACTAAAAAATTTTATAACATACATGAGGAACTCTTTAAAAAATCACTGACCCATACACACGTACAAAAGTTATATAAACCACACTGGTTCAAAAGGAGAACAGAAGAAAATAGTTTAAATCTATTTTCCAACAAATATAGAATTTCTGACAATGAGATCTTAGACTTTGGGATGATTTAGCGAAAGTGGTTAGGAAATTCAAAACGAGGTTTCTAAACAGGACAGGCAATCATGTGTGGATGATTAACTATTTTCCAGAGGAAAAACATGAACTTAAGTATTTTCAAGGCTTTCCCTGTACTGTGAAAGTACAGATTTATAGATTGTTCACTGGCTCTGAGCTACATGACATTTACAGCCCATTAAATTCTAGCCTGGCACCTCAGAACAACACCATGAGTTCATTACATGGGTTCAAGACATAGGAAAACAGTTTTAATGCTTTACTATCAGTGATTCAAGTAATTCACCCTCTTAAATTTAAGACAGAATGATCTTACTACAAATCCTGTACCACAAAAGTTCATTTTTATCTCCATCATTCCAAAGATATACCTGTGATAATGATCATGGCAAAAGCTGCAAACCCCGTGTCATCCTTTCCCTTCACAATCCGCGCACCCCCTCGTGGGTCTGTGAGAAACACGTAGAAGAATTCCTGTCCCTCAGGCTCGTCATCATCTAAAATTTGAACCAACACATTATGTTCTCTTTCTCCATCTACAAATGTAAGGATAAGGGTTTGCTCTTGAAAATCTTCCTCTTCAGTTGCCCATGTTAGGTTGGAAATCGTAGAGGTGTCAGGAAAGGGCAATGCATTCGGTTCCTTCTGAGCAGACCTTTCACCAAAAGTTTTAACTGTCACACTGACATTGCCAGCAGACCCACCAGTTCTTCGGACAAGAACTTTCACAGCATTAAACGTGCCATTCTTCACTTCCTCTTCAACGTAAACAACGGGTGGCCCAAGACTAAATGTTCCCCGATCGGACACGTCTGCAGTTACAGTGGCCACGTCAGGCTTCTCAGAAGTGGCAGATGTACCAGGAAGGGCGACAAGGCTCTCAGCGGTGGCAGATACACCAGGTGCCTCTGTTTCGGTTGGCTGTGGAGTGGCAGGTGCCTTGGTGGTGTCAGGGTATGCGAGGGAGGAGGTGGCTTCTAGAGGAATGAGAGCTGTGTCAACTGCTGTGGCCACAGTTGTCTTGGGGAAAGAAACATCCATTCCTGCCAGGTCATCATTGTCCAATATTGTGACCACTGCTACACTGAAATCTGTATTTAGGCGTGGTCTCCAATCAGCATCGAACTTCTGTAATCCTCTAATTTCTACGGAAGTTAGATTAACATAAAAAATTTCCTCTATCTCAGGAAGCTCATCATTAATCAGAATTATTTCAATATCAGCCTCAGCTTGGAATTTCTGAAAAAGCAGCTCCCCGTTGTGAACAGGCTCAAAGTCTTCCAGGGGCTTTGCCCTTCCTGCAGTTGTCTGATAGGAAACTTTAATAAGATCCCCGTGGAACCCATACAGTCTTTGTACATGTAATCTGATCATCTGTGCATCCTCTGACACTAGGATATTTCTTGAACTAGGGGAAAATTGAAAGACTCCCATTGGTTCAATTTCAGCAACAGTGAAACCTGACCTGGAAAAAAAAATTAAACCATCAGAGAACTGAAGCAAAACATGAATCCCACTGTAAAGATTCATCTTTCACACAGTTAAGACGCTGCTCGTGAGGGCATCTTAAAAATGACATGCCTTTTCAAATTCTGTAAAGCCCTACTCACTTATTGATGAATACACCAGAACACGAGAAACACAAGAACAGGAGCTGTCATCGCAGGTGGCGGGTCCTCACAAGTGTCAGCAAAGGGAAGAGCTCACAGGGCTCTGGTCTGTTTCTCCTGTCACCCCACAGCAGCCCTCTGAAGGGTCTGAAGCACCAGGCTCTTTCTTATGATCAGCACACGGGAACCAGAAACTCTCAGGATGCTCTGGATGTCAGCCAGATTTCTTATCTAACCTAATAGCAATAGTTGCCTCTACTAGACGTAAAATCCTTGTTTCTTTCTATCAGCCAGTAATGGGACTATTCTCTCACACAAGTTTTGCTAAAATTTTATACATGAATCGGTGATGACTGAGTGATTTATTCCTAGCCTTTTCGTATGGAGTTTTGTTGTGAATTACTAGTTATGTTAGAAGTAACAATGGTAGCCTATCAACCTAATCCAGACCATAGACATAATTTCTCTGGCTAACAATTTTTTTTTCATCTAAATTTGAATATCTTTCAGGAGGACAGCTCAGAGCTCATCACTCTCTACTGTCAATAGTGGTTAAGAGTTCTGATAGCAGCCAGACAGCCTGGGTTCAAATCACGGATCCAACACTTATTAGCTATGTGACTCTGGGTCCATTATATAATCTATCTGTGACTCACTTTCTTCATCTATAAAACGGGACTAGCAATAGTATCTATGTCATATGGATGCTGTGAACAATAAGAGTAAGAGTAAACAAATATACATATTTGTTATACTCTTTGTAATGCCTGGCATGGGGTAAGCACTGTAAAACTGTTAGCTATTATTGCTATTGTTAAAAGCATTTGAATTTGCTATCCTGAAATATGTTCTGTGTCCAAACACTTTTTAAATGGTATATGTACAGTCTAAAGCCTTATTTGATCCTGCCAACCAACATCTCCCACACATAAACATGTATACAAACATACTTGAACACACACTGATTTTTTCAACATATTTTTCCCATTTCCATAAGTAAACTGAAGAACAGAAAATCAAGGAACTTTCCCAAAGTCACACAGCAGGTAAGTGGCAGAGCCAGAACTAAATCGAGGAGTCTGGCTCTAAGATCTGCCTCGTGTTCTGATCAGTCCCATCTCACATATGAGAAGGGTCAACTGCTTTTGGCCAGAACCTGTGTATCTGCAAATATACCGACGTAAATTACACTCAACAGAACTACTGGTACAAATGACGTCATTATCCTCCTCTGATGTCTTATTCTTACTCTTTATCCCTTGGGGAAATCAGGTATTTCTGGCTGCCTTTCAGAAGACAGGCCCCTTTAAAAACAGGTGACTTGGCCATCATGGTTCTTATCATCGGAGATGTCACTCCGGGCCAACATTCTCGAGGTAGCAAGCAGTGGGCGGTGACTTCGCGAAAGTCAGCCCTCCGTGGCATCTCTGGCACGCAGGCCATGTGTTGCTCTACACTAGAACTGTTTTTGCATCTGCTTCAAGAAGCTTCTGCTTCTCTTCTTTTTTTTTTTTTTTTTTTTGTTTCAACTGGTAAATTCCAGCATATTCCTCAGAGGCTTTCTTGGCTAAGAATCAAGCTGTTCTTACCGAAGTTGAGCCCCACCGGGGGCACTGCTTTGCACTCCTGAGAGGTGAATAACAAAAGCCTCTAGTCGCCCAGGGCTAGGAAATGTCCACAGCAAGACTCGTTCACTTTCTTCTCCATGGGAAAAGGAAAGACTCCCTGACAGGGAACATGAAAAGGGGAGAAGGGTTTCATTTCTGAGCTCTTCAACTGGGATTCAGCTCTTAAAAATGTAGTGAAATATTTTCTTTTCCAAAATTCTATGACAGTCTACAAAAGGTAAAACATTTAAAAAGTCAGTGGAGGGGGGAGGTAAATAAACCTACAGGGGGCTCCCTAGAGCACACAAACCGTGCATTCAACCCCCGTCTGCTTTACAAGGTAAAGGCCAAACCATCTGACAGTTGCATCTCACAGAGCTGATGGGATAACTAAGAACTAAAGTAGCTGGAGTAACAGTTGGTCTACTGTCAGAAATATCCAGATGAAGACCCAAATGGATATAAAGGTATGTCTCTTTTAATTACTGCATGGGCCACATTAGGTTTTCAGAAATAATTTTAACAAACTCCTCATATATAAACATACTAGTCTGCTTAGTGACCACTATTTCCAGGCGAGGTATGACGTTTTTAATTTGACTGAATAGTTTCTCTCATTCTCACCAAGCAGCCTGTACAATTCTGACCACTTATTTATAAGAGTATTGTATTAGAAAGCAAATAGTTCAGAGTGCAGACAGAGTAAAGAGGATCCAAGAAAATCAGTGGACAATGATACATTTCTAAGTCCTATGGGGCAAGTCCTAGAAAAGCAACAACTCACCCAGTTTGGGGGTCATGTTGCCAACAGCGAATTCGGGGACTTCTAACCCAAGAGCATATCCGGCCGCCCAGGAAACCTCGAGAGACCCATACGTGCCTCTCCTAGAAACCACAGCGTGGCTTGTTCCAGCACTGATGTCCGTGAGTAGAAAAGCTGTAGATTCAAATCCAACCTAAGGAAAAACATGCTTAGAATATTTTCTTTCTAATGGTTCTTGTTTTCTGAAGAATGAGTTAAAAATCAACTCTCTCTTCATTTACACAATATACTTCCTTGTTTTAAAATATATTCAATTAAAGTGTAATGTTTAAGAAAGACATCTGAGATTTGAAAATGTATTCTACTTTATAATTCTGATTGTAGTTTACAGCTCTATTTTTTATCAAAATGTAAACCTTTGAATTAACAATATCTAAAAAGAACTGTAATTATGATTAAATGAAAGCAAAGATTAAAATTACATTTTATTATGATTTGTTCATGCATCTTTATAGAACTTGATTTCTCTATTAACTGAAATTTGACTTCTTTCTAAGATATAATAATAAATTCTTCATTTATGAAGTGAGCACCATGAACCAGATTTTCTATTATGGTTCTTTTCAGTTATTTGATTCAATTTAATAACTTTTATTGAGGATCAAAAACCTTCAAACATCTTTTTCATCCACATCAAGTAAGATCTTGTTTTAAGGGCAACCTTCCCAGGGAACCCTAGAAGTCACAGATGATTCATAGACGAAGTAAGTTCTGGTCAAACAGTAAGAATGAAACCAGACTCCTGGCTTCACGTTGTTCTTTAGACAATTCAGTTTACCTCTTTTGGTCCTAATTTCTACAAATTTGGGAGACCACAGGATCAACAGTTCTCTTATTAAGATGCACTCTCTCCATTTTAAATTGGGATGGAGAGTTTCAGAAAAGTGTGAGAGGGTGCCACAGGACAGCTTCTGAAGCCACAAAGAAGACAAAAAAACAAACACAAACTTCATTTGACACCAGCCTGGATTCCTACTAGAGTGAGATTTCTGCTTAGCAAGTGCCAAAATGTGTACCTGAAACCATGCCTGCTACATGGCTAGAGCTTGTATGCAAGTATCCTAGCCACATCTCTCTCTCTCACACGCACACATCACATACAAATACTGGTAAGGAGCAGAGAGGTACTCCAAGGACAGGGGTACATCGTGACTGGCCCTAATCCAGCCCTTTGAGGTGACACAGTGTTATGACAACATGTATGGACAGGGAATAGAAAACAGTTTGCTACACCAAATGAATAGTTCAGTTTGAAAGGAATCCTTTTTACAACAACCTGTTAACAAGAAGATGATAACAAAACTTCAGAGCATTATTAATTCTATACCCTCATTCCCTCTTGAACAGAGGGGCACAGGAAGAAAACAATCCCTCTCAATTATTTTTCATGCTGGTAGATTCCACTTTAGGGGACAAAGCAAATTCATTCCCTGTGGAGAAGCAGCCCAGAGGGAGCAACCAAAGAGCATTCTGTTAGCGGCCAGGTCTGCCCATACTCCCGCCCCTTCCTCTGCAGACTTGGCGCCGGCATCCTGGGCCAGGCCTGCCCTGGTCAAGCTGAAGGAACTCCCACCTGAGGGAGTAAGATGCATGCTGATACCTCATTATGATTTAAAAATCACACACGTAACCACAGCCAGAGATGGCAGCCCTGTCTGGTTCATATATTGACAGAATTGGCCTACACCAGAAGCCAGGCCCTCAAGGTGTTCGCTTTTCTCCTGTGAATTTATCAAGTGAGGAGGAAACGATCTTTCCTAAAATGAACTCAGAAGATTCAAATGCTTAGGTGTGACCAAGACACAGGCTCTCACCACTAGCGTTCATCTACATCAGCACAAACCTGCCACTGTAAAAACAGCCCCCAAATTAAACATTCACAATGTTAGTAAATGAAAAATATTAATTGACGTTTCATTCTAACTATTTGGCATAAAATACCTCAATATTAAACATTCATTATCAAGAAAAAACCTGCAAGTTTTGACTCTAGATGAATGTTATTTTTAAAAATCTACATCTTACATTCAAATTCTGCAAGATTCAAACTTTCAAAAACGTTAAAAAGGAAATACATTTTTCCACCCACTGTCAAAAACTGACAAATTACTTTCATATAGTGTATCCATAATGTCCCCCTTGACATTCACAGGATTACTTAGGTTTAAGGAAATTGTGACTCTTAAGAAATTCTAAGAATCTTAGTCCTTCCTGTAAAAGCTGCCCTCTAGTGGTTCTGGGATAGTACCACACCCAGGGCCAGTTACCTGGGAATTGGCAGCTTTCTCAGGGACTGGAAGGACAGCGGATTTTGCTTCCTGGAGAATTTTTGGCGTGCCATAGAAACTTTCACTGACAAGCATCACAGCCACGAGTTGCAAGGTGAAATTAGAGCCCAGTGGTAGGAAGACCTATAAATAAACAGTATCAATAACTTTTTTAGTAGTAAAAAATGATTTTCAAAGGAAAGTATTGACATTTCACATGAGTCATTAGTTCTTGCCTTCTTTTCAATCAGTTTCATCAATATATGCACTTTTCCCCCATGTTATAAAACAAAGAGCCAGCATGAAAACTTCAGGGCTAAAAGTGACAGTCGTAGAGTAATAAAAAAACACAAATTTGCAAATTCTCCCTGTGTGCCCAAATGACCTCAAGAATGATGGGAACCCCCGTAGTAGTGTTCGTGATGGAATCACACGCCACAGGGATGGAAAGAGCTCACTGGTGAACAGTGTCAGCTCCTGCAATCAGCAAAGTTCACTTCATTCCTTTTCAGGGAATAGGAACTAGTAACTCTAATGATATTTACTCAAAATGGATAATGATTTAGATATACAGATCTTTTGAATATTTTGGACAAGTAAAAATTACTAACACCATGTATTAGACTACCATATTTTCAAAGTTTTAGAATCCAATAAAATAAGGAAATCCTGAATCTAAAACCTGCGTTTGCTTTAAACAACTTTTTTGACACTTGTATTACGTTTTTCCACAAATATGTTGTTATTGATGATGGAGAGGCCCCCAGTTATCCCATAACCTGGAATATTACTGAAGATTCCATGTATCTTTACTGAATGTAAAAATAACCATTTCTGTGAAATCTGTTCTTCTTTTAAATACAATGTACTGGAACATATATCACACTCCTGAAAGTGTAAAATCTGTACTATAGTGGTTTCAAACATGCAACATGAGGAGAACAGATGTTTTTCAATCAATCTTCATTTTTTTCAAAATGACATTCACTGAACACGAAGCACAGAGCAAGTGCTAAGGAAAAAGAAACAAATCACAGTATCCTGACTTCAATCACGTGCCTCCCTTCTCTCCTTCCCCATGCGGTTCACTGGCTGGGCGGCTAAGGATTTTTTTTTTAGTTCCTATTGTCTAAAGCATAAAGGGCCAGATGTCAGCTCAAAGCACTCAGTCATTTCTGCCTTCCCGCCCAGCTTCTCTGTTCATAGACCCAGCCAGCACACAGACTTGCGCGGTGAGGCAGATCCCCAGGGTGCAGGAAGTAAACATTAACATTGAACAGGAATAACTGTGGATTTGGGGAAACGCTGGCTTGCCTATAGAGGAAAAGCAGGCAGACTAATCTGAAAAGGAACACAAAGGTTTCCAGGAGTTGAGCCTGTGTTCTGCCCTTCCATGTCCCTGATCCAGGACTACATCACCAATACGACTCTACATATTTTCCGTCATTCTTGATGGCGCCTGGGCACAAACAGAATTTACAGTCCCATAATAGCCTGTGCACATCTTGAACACTGCTCCTCCACTTGCTTTTATAACTGGTGTTAAAGGGCCTTCTCCTGCACTCGACCGGGAGCAACAACACGACAACCGGGATTAAGTCTTTTTCATCGTTGCCTCTGCTGGGCTTCTCACAACAGCTGACACATAGTAAGTGCTCAGTAAATATCAGAATAAATGACAACCACGAATATAATCTTATCTTGCTTTCTAATTTACATTCTTTTAAATGCAGACATTTGTTTCTTTAGCATGCCAATGATCCTTATCGTCAGTGAGTACTTCATAAAGAAGGCTGTGTTAACTGGGGAGGGTAACTGTTCACTCCCTGGTCCTGACGTTAAACCAGCTTCGAGTCTTCCAGTTTTCAGAGCCTAATGGAAACTATTCTGTTTCAAGACCCACTTGAAGGTCCTTCTCTGTGGCTGACTTGTTCAAAGGCTTACCTTTTATCAGGAGGGTAGAGCAGGCAGAACTGTATGTAACTTATAACTAATACCCCAAACTTTCAGGAGCAATGCGTTATATCCAGGGTGTGAGGGGAGAAAGGGACCACTGGAAAAATCTACACCTTGCCCTAAAAAGCCACCTTGGAAGACTAATTCACACAGCAACACCTAATAATCTATGTGCAGTCTAGACTACACACCCTGAAATGCAAGAGAGAGAAGAAACCCACAAAATTTAAATATATTAATGGAAGATATTAATGTGAGCAAGTAAGAGGAAGCTCTCATGTATGCATGACCTAGTTAACTTTTATTACTCTGTTAAAAATAGAAATGATAAAAACAAAATAGGGTTCAAAACAGATACGAAGAAATCCAAAGATAACTCAAACAGGAAGTAAGAAAGCTCAGTATCTTTATAAGCTATACCACTAAGCTTTCTAAGCGACATGAAAAGAGGACTACCAACCTTCCAAACATCCCGGGTACCACCGCAAGAGATAATCTAAAAGCTAGGCAGGTCACGGGTCTTACTCCATGTGATCACATACTTCAGTTTTCTCATACGCAGTCTGAAACTAATTTGTATTATCTACCTTGTAAAATAATAGTGTAATTTCACTGTGGCATGCCTAACTGTCAAATGAAATCTTGCTATAAAATAATACAAAACTATTCCTAGAAAAATTAAAGGAATGCCTCCTAGTGTTCATTAGCAGAAATTTTAACCTGAATGTGTTCAGAAGCTGATATTATTTTGACATGTATGAGAAAATGTTTAAAAGTTACATACTTTAAGCAAACTGTATTTTTAAAACTCTTTTAACTTGTAAATACAATGATAATCTGGTTACCTTAATCCACCTCTCATTTCCCCAGCTTTGCACTCTTTATTCCAGTCTTGAGAATTTGGGGATATAGGAAATGGATACAGAAACTGATGAAACAAGGTCATGGCACTGAGTCAACTTCCCAAAGAGCTTTAGGGATGTAAGAATAACTACGGAACCCATGGCTCCATGTTTTCCATTTATTAAGCAGCAGAAGTAAAAACCCAGAGCACAAAAGATCAAAAGTTGCATAGTAGGTACGAGTTGGTGTAATGTGCTAAAAGACAGCCTATTTTCTATTGATCTTACACTTACAATGAAAGTAGGATCATCAATTACTGAGCGGGCTAAACTTTGTGAACTATAACAGGAAAACTGCTTCATTTTTCTCCTCTCACTGCTTTGTGGGGTTTCTTTGCACCACCTTTTGACAATGTTGTGGGCAGATCGCAAAGCTTCTGCTACTTTTAAGAAGGTATACACCAGATCTGTATCAATAAAAACTTTTATCTCACATTCAGTTAAAGTTCCCCTGTTTATCCCAATTTTTGCCCGACCCACGGGTCAAGATCTACGCTGGGAAAAGGATCATGGTGTGATTTTTCAATCCTCCACTCCCACCTGTGATCTTCCAATCCATCTTCTGGCACTTGCAGGGGAAGAGGATGGTGGCTTTAAGACAGGATGACAAAAATCTTGCCTCACTGCTGTAGCTCTTTCTTGAATAACACTGGCTGAACACCAACAGGCATCCAAATGTCTGACCTTTCATGGAATCAATTCGGGCGTTCATCAAAGACTTGTCAAGTTTTCACCATCCCTCCACAAAAACGATATACTCTTCTGAAGCCCTTTTTGACTATCTCCTAGCTTCACAATCCACCCTGCAGATTTTTCTCAAGATGACTCCAATCTGGCAACCCTCTGGTACAGACTTTCTCAACCATGAGATAACTAATCCCCATTGCTATAATGCTTCCCACATATGAAGTAAATTACCTTCTCTCCTATGCACCTGGAATGACACTAGTTATCCTCCTGGGGGGATCAAGACAAAGAGTCATTTAAATCACTTTCAAATCACTGGGTCAGACTGAGAAAGACTGCTAGGTATCTACATGACCCACCAGAAATCCATATACTCCTATCACTCTCACCTAAAGTGTTGGCAGAATGGTCTGCTATCCTCTCTCCTCATTACCAAACCAACAGAAAACCACAGCCAGTTTCCCACATTCCAGAATTTCAAGGACAGAAAAGCAGATACTATGTAGCCTCCACCAAACTCCAGGGAACACATCAGTGTCTCTCATTGCACCGCCCTTTGGTAGGAACTCAAGGAAGCCTACAAATATCTTCCTTCCAACAAGCAACCAGGGTGTGTGGGTGTGTGGGTGTCAACAAGCAACCAGGGGTGTGTGTGTGTGTGTGTGTGTGTGTGTGTAGCATTTGGAACAATTCCTGGAACTCTGTAATCTAAGTATGTGCCTGCTACTATCTAAACAAAAATATTTATCTCTAAATAAGAATATACTTATTTACTTATTACTGGTAAGTACTTCAGTATATGTATTATACAATAATTACTATGCATTTTATAAGGCATTTTTTATGCTTCCACTTAAACATCTGAGTAATATTTTAAACTGATCATGAGATTAACTAGGGCTTTCTTGAAGGAATTTTACTGGAATAATCGGGAGACTAAAGAAATGCCACAAACCTGACTCTTTACTGGCACCGTGTCCACTTTATATCTGGTACCATCTTTGACCACCAGCTGCCGCTCTTCATTTTCAGTAACAACAGACTGCTCCTTACGATCAGATGATACTCGATATCCAACAGCCACATCTCCAAATGTTCCAGCAAGCCGGGTTATGTTAATTTGGATGAATCTACTAAGATTCTGTCCAATCAGTACTGACTGGTGATCTGCATACAGAGCAAATACCCCATGGGGGTCATCATTTGCAGAAACTGAGAACCGTGTGATGCATTTTTCTGGATCCAGTTCTGCTCCTCCCTTTACGGAAACAAGCTGGATCACATAAACTTCCTCTATCTCAGGCATGTCATCTGGGAGCAGAAGAACATCAAAGCGTGCCTCACTTGCTCCATCAGCAATGGTGAAAAATCCTTTTGTAGAAAGAAAGTCTCCAGCAATATCAAACTCACTAGTTAATTTCCAGTAAACCTAATAAAAGGGAAAAAAAATCCAACAAACTTATATAGTTCAGGATTTTTAATCAAAATCCTGTAAATCAGTTTTCCTCATTATCTCCAAAAAAATCCCTTAAGTGTGCATCATTATATTCAAAGTCAAACTCTCCAAGCAGTTAATTTAGGAAGTATCCTAACTCTTTTGGGTTGTACGCAATTTGCAGAACAGGATTATGAAATCTCATTTCACCTGCTTCTAAAACAATAACATAATTTGAAAAGATAAACAAGTTAACTTTAAAGTATCTGCTCTACAAATACATTCAATAGTGAACAATAGACAATATATGAAGGTAAAAAGTGAGTAGATAATCTGATGTTCACATTGGAATTCATTTTTGTTTGTTTTTAATAAAAAGAGAATATCAAAGATTTCAGGAATTAAGAATTTTCCTCCCTAAACCCCTTATTTTTCCAAGAATTTTTTCCTTCAAACCATAAAGTTTCAACCAAAGAAGTAACAATTAATCCTCAATATAGGAAAAGAGGCAAGTTTATAGAGAAATTGCACAAAAAATGTTTTGCTAGCAATCAGAAAACCTTGATCTGTTAGATAGATATCTTGATCTGCAAGAGAACCTCCCAAAGTTCTGTATCAATATACATGGAAATGCAACCCCTTAAAGCACAGCTGCTAAATAGAAAAATTCTATTGAGAAATATATTGACTATATTAAGCAATTTATAAAAACCAGGAACAAGCTTGTTAAGTAGGAAAAGCTTCAAATTATGGTAAACAAGAAATTATAAATATAGTTCAGTCATACTCTTCTTCATGATTAAGTGTGAGAAAGATCTTTTTCATCTAATTGTAACTGAATTTAGAAAGACAGCTAGAGCTTGGTGCTGGAGAGCCCAAAGGTGCTTAGATGAACCTGCTCAGCTTCTGTGAAAACTCATATGTCATTTCATTTTATCAAAACTTTAATTATCCAGAACACCCAACTTCCCTGTTCTTCTCAATCACAATTGTTAGGCAACTTATTTACTCTACTTAAAAATGAAATGCAAAATGAGACCATAATCTCTCCTGAAGTGCCCTTGACTCTTTTGACGAAGAAAGTAACGACCAGGGGCCCTTCCAGAGCTGACGGCTCCAAATAGGCCTCCTCAAATAAAGACTCAGGAGCAAACTGAACCACTCCATTTGGATCACCAAACTTTTGTACCTAGAAACAGAAGCAGAGAGCAGAGTGAAAACATACAGAACAACTATGGAGGAAATCACAGTGTCCAATAACATCAATACGCAGATAAGCTGCAGAGACGAAAGAAACACAACAATGACACTTAGATATAATCTACTTGGTTACCTGATTTTGAAAAGCCTTCTTTAATATACTGATTGTTATCTAAAACAAGGAGGTTCTCATTCCCCAAGGATAATTCGATTAAGCGTTCAGAAAACTACAACGTATAGAATTTCAAAAGGATAGTACTTCAATGCCTGAATTTAGCTTTATTCATCTAATATTTGCCTCAGTTAAGTTTAGCTAACCTCTGTCTACTGGTTACAATATAACATGGAGAGGGGCAAAGGCCCTGCAGTGGTCAGCCTGGCTAGGCTGCCGTGCCTAGTCGTCTGGTCAAACACTAGTCTAGATGTTGCTATAAAGGTGTCTTGTAGATGTGATTAATATTTACAACCCGTTGACTTGAAGTAAAGAAAACTATCCTTGATAATGTGGATGGACTTCATTCAACCACTTGAAAGCCTTAAAAAGTAAACACTGAGGTTTCCCAGAGAAGAAGGAATTCCGCCTCAAAACTGCAATTTAGGAATTCTGCTTGAGTTTCCAGCCTGCTGGCCTGCCACAAAATTCAAACCCAAGACTGCAGCTTCAGCTCTTTCCTGACTTCCTGCCTGCAGATCGCTTTATGGATTTTGGACTGGCCAGCCCCCACAATCTTGTGAGCCAATTCCTTAAAAACTCTTCCTCTTTCTCCATGTATATATTTCCTATTAGCTCCAGTGCTCTGGATACATCTGACTGACACAGACCCCAGACAAGAGTATTTCCCAAACTTAAAAAAAAAGTGCATCTTTTGGCCTTCTTTTTTCAGTAACCTTGGTCCCCAGCTACGTTCTGCTCCGACGCACTGGGTGGTTCATGACAAATACACTGAATTCAGATCTGTTCCACTTCATCATCTCACTAATGGAACAAGTACCATTCTTCCTTCCAACAATCTGACTTGTGACTACTTGTTAACTTTTATGCATTTTAATGACAAAGATGTCCAATGATGTAACAAATGCCTCTTCTCTAAAAGTACTAAATATTCCCCAAACATCAAACTTTCTCAAAAAGTGTAAAGTAAGTATTTCTCACTCTATTAAAGCCTTTAAAATTTACTAATAATCAGGCTATGTAATAAACTAATATAACAGCCAGAACATCTGACCCACAGGAATTATTATGACTTCATTTGGTTTTATAACTTTCAATTCATCATAAGTCTATACAGTTTCAACAAATATAAATGCATTTTCTGAGAAATCCATTAAATTCAAAATATAACACAACAAAAAAAGCAGACTCACAGATACAGAGAACAAACTAGTGGTTACCAGTGGGGAGGGGCAAGGGGCAATGTAGAGGTGGGTGAGTGGAAGGTACAAACCACTGGGTGTAAGGCAGGCTCAAGGACATACTGCACAACATGGGAAATATAGCTAGTATTTTGTAATAGCTAAATGGTAAGTAACCAATTAAAACAGCACAAATTTTTTTAAGATTTAAATTTATGTAGAAATAAAAGGTCCCAAAATAGCAAAGGCACTAGAAGAACAGGTAGGAAGGACTTGCTCTCTCAACTACTAAGATATCGCTATACCCACAGCAATTAAGACACTTAATATTGTCACAAGAATTGGAAAACAGATCAAAAGAACTACAAGCCCAGAAAAAAAACCCCAAAATTTTATGGGAAAAACAAAGTCAGACTTACTGTTAATGTAACATCTTTAGCTCTGGAGTCTAACTGAGCTTCTCCTTTCATGAGTTTAAGTTTAATAATGAAAGTCTTTTCAACTTCAATGTCGTCATGAGGATAGACCGTCAGAATGATGCTTCTCACTCCACCTTCCCCCTCTCCAAAATAGAAGGACCCGCTCACTGGGTCTGCAATGTCGCTATTCTGTGGTGGTAAGGCTTCCTGAGAATTGGGTCCAAATATCTCCCAGTTCACCTGCACGGTGTTTGTTTTTCAATAAAGATGATCCATTTTAAACAAAGATGATCAATTTTAAACAAAGAATTATTTAGCAGGATATGTAGTATTAAAAACATACATACATACATGTGAAAACTACTCTAGAATTATTTCCAACAAATTTCTATGTTTTCAACTCATGTGTTTTAAAATGATATTTGCAAATATAAGCCATTCCTATACAATATCCATTTTCATGAATAACAATGTCTAACAAGAAAAATCTGAATACCTGGTCATTTATATAAACTTAAAAAAAGAAGCATAAACTGTCTTGCTGGTGTACAGGTTCTGTCAAACAAAATCTATTTGAATCTGACAATAAAATCATGTGAAAACTTTGCTGGGTCTGCAACCTCTTCTAAATAGACTTACATAAATTCCTAGAGTAAAAGGAACAATAATTTTCATAAATTGATACAAGCAGCAAAACCTTTATATTGTAATAAGTGCATTTTTTTAAGTTTCTGTGCTTTAAAATTGTATACTTTTTAGATCCATGAAGAAAGAAAACTGGGCACTTCTCTTTGCTTCTTTCATCTTTCATCAGCAGTGGACACAGCTGACCAGTTCTTTCTCTTGAAACACTGTGTCCTGTCTTCCTTGGCTTGATACTTATACACTACATACCTTCCTAGTTTTTATTCTTTACTTCTCAGTCTTCTTGACTGGCTCTCCTTCCTCAGACCTCTCAATGCTGGGAGCCCGGGGCTTGGTCACTAACCCTCACATCCCTGTCCATACTCCTTCGGCTGCAGAGTTTCAAATGCCTCCAGTGTGTCAACACCTTTTGAGTCTGTGTCTGCAGCTCTGAACTTCCACAACCCACACTCTACATCCCCCTGCCTCCGTGACCCTTCCCCTGAAGCGCCTAGTAGCCATCTTCAACTCCACCCCTGTCTGAGCCACCATCAGCTTTGTCCTGGGCCATAGAGGGCAAGAGCTTTCTAACTGTCCTCCCTGCTTCTATTCCAGCTTCCCGACAACCCATTTTTCTCACAGAAGTCGTAAGTGAGCTGACAAGCTGGTGACATTGACATCATTCCTCTGCTTAAAACTCTCTAATGGCATCTTATGTGCACCTAGACTCATCTTTCACCTGGCTCAGAAAGTTCTCCGTGATCACACACCTATTGGCTGTGACCTATGTTGGGCTGTTATCCCTTCACCTCCAACCTCCCACACTCCTGCACACAGACCTCTCCATACTTCAGACATGCCAGGTCTGCAGATCTGCACTAGTTAATCCTTCTGCCCAAATGCCAATCCCTCTAACAATTACAAGAGCACCTCTTTCTTACCATCCAGCTTTCAGCTGAAATATCACACCGTTACCATCAAATCAAGGGTTGCCATGAGGTCACTTTTGATTATGTCTCCTGACTTTACATTCCAGCTAAACACTTAGTGTTATCAGATCAATTTCTCCTTATTTATTTGCTTATTGTTTGAAAACTCTATGAGGACAAAGATGAAGTCTGTCTTGTTCACCAGTGTCTTCTCAGGGCCTAAAACAGGGTCCTGGCACATGGGAAGCACTTAACAAATATTTGTTTACTTACCAGAATCCTTCATTTAATTTTTAACTTGCTCTTAAGAGTTCCCTGAAGACAGCTGTATGCATTATACATTTTCATGTACTTATTAAGGTTTGGAAGCTACCTACACCTACTAGGTAATTAACAAATATTATTGGCTGTGAATAAATAAATGAATATATTTGAGGAATAAGAAAACCCAATACCATACTCAATCTATCAAATTATTTGTAAAGCCATGGGAAGAATAACTGTACCTGAATCTCTCCCAAGAGTCCTCCAGTCCGCTCCAGCACCAAGGGTATAATCATTGTGGAACTGGGATTAGGAACAGAAATTTTGCTTTGATTGAGGAATCTTACTACACCAAAGGGAGAGTCACTCTTGGCAATCGTGATTCTGCACACTAGGTGGCGCCCAAGGATCGCTCCACCAGAAGCTCCAATGAGCAGAATTTCAATGGGCTCCTCAAATTCACTGCATAGCAAGAAGGAGCAATTCTGTGAGTCTAAACATATTAAAATGCTTCTAAAATCCAAATAACCATTCATTTTCCAAATTGGTCATACATATTCAAGGCACAGTAGTCACACATCCACTGGTAGGAAGAGGGTGCTTAGCTAAAGGTACAAATTCCGTATTATACATAACCTGAGATAGTTATCAGACTTTCTTCCCCTCTTTTTAATTGTTTAATGCATTAAAGGAAGTGATTTGCAGGATGCTTCCACATTCTGATTAGACTTTTCTAATCTAGGGGAACAAAGATTATTTCTTCCTCTATTTGAGAAAAAGTGACATTCAATCACAATGATCTCCCAGTCCCTTTTTCCCTACTTCAGCACCCTCTAAAGTTTCTCACTTGTTTCTCAATGGGCACATGTGTAACCTAAAATTCTATTATCAGTGCAAAAGACAGGTAAGAACTGGAACACAATATTCATGCTTTACACATGTCCACGTTATTTCCAATTATCACTAAAGAATTACCTTTCATTGTCATCAATGATGGAAACATTTATAAAACTTAAGTTCTGCCCATGCTGAAAGGTGACTGAACTACCATGCAGCATATAATCGACACCACCAGGAACTGCAGAGGAGCTCTGAGAGATGAAATCGGTTGTCACAAGGCCGTACGTTCCATGAAGCCTCACCACTGGAACCATGACCATCCCAATATCTTCCTCCACTGTAACAGGAATTCGGAATGTAAGTCGTATACCAGACAAACAACTAAATTTTCATAAGGCTCAGTCAAATCAAAACTGACAACTAAATATAACGGTGTAATACAAGCACTCAATTTTTCCATAGTTCATTTATTGCTTTAAAAAACAATCAGTGAAAATTTCATGACATTTTTTACAAGAAATATAGTGTGTCACAAGTGGAAAGCTATAGTGAGCAGTGTAAGCTGGAATTTAAATCATTGATTTAATCATTAACAGGCATTCTTCCTGTGTGCCACATACAAGTAAAGAACCCTTGCTTTTTAAGACAATGTTAGATGAACATAAAAAACACTTAAAAGTGTACTCAAAGGAAACCATTCTGGATTGTTTCTGCATATTTAGTTGAAAAATAAGTAATATAAAAATTGAATTGTGTTATTTTTATCATATGAATGCTTTAAAAGTCCAGATACAAATATGATTCTATTACATTTTTGGTTTCTATAAAACCGACCTGTAAATCCAAAAAAAATCTTCAGTGTTTGATTCCACTTAAAAATTCTATTCAAAAATTTGTTTCTTCTTAAGCCATGTTAACATCTGTATATTAAAATATCACGTAATTGAGTCTACACCAGCCAGAGCTAAATATTACCAAACTTACAATGTAATTATAAATATGCATTGCCCCAAACCCTCCAAAGTTTTGGTGAATTAAACAGAAATCAATAAACAGAAAAAAAATCCAAGTCTCATTTTTTTTTCTTAGTGTAAAAACGCACTGAGAAAAAAATGCAGCCTGATTTTACTTGCTGTAGACTGAAATTCACAAAATGGTGATGTCTTCCATGACTTCACCCATGAAATCAATATAAATCAGCTCCTAAAAGTGATCTCTGATGAAGTTTAAAAATGGGTAGAAAACCAAAGAATTTGACAGAGATAGTGAAGCTGAAAAATTAACTGCAACAAGAAGATAACGTTTATTTTGAAACGTATATTCACACTCTGCCTTTGAATAAAATCAGACAGGCAGCCACCTCCTTCTACCCAGGAGGAAATAGGAAGAAACACAGCCATATATTCTGCATTTTGCTTCTACAGGAGGGGAGAGTTGACAGTAGCAGGCAAGCTGCTATCAGGAACTGTTTCAAGAAAGCACGATGAGGAGTCCAGATACTACCTGAACCTGCAGTCCAGTAAAATATTTATTTCAAAGGTGATTGTTCATTAGCACAGAAATATTCACTGACTTCTAATCACAAAGGAAATTAGGCATTGCATAAATTAGAAATAAATTCATCAAATCATTTGAAATATAAGCATTTCAATAAAGTTAAGCAGAAGTTCGCCTATGTTTTTAATTGCCTCACTCCTAACCGTACAGTTTTGCCATACACAAGTGAGATTCAAGACTGCCCAATGGTACTCAAAATATATTTTAACAATAAACATATAAATACGTGGAAAGTCTTCTATAAATACACATAAAGGTGTACATATGTGCATACACATGCACACATCCCAAACCAAGAAAAATCACGTATGGGAATGTACACTGACAACGTCGTGCTCAAGCACTCTCATGCAGAAACTGGTGGTAAATTTACGAATAAGGTTGTTGAGCCTACCTTCAAAGTCAGTATACCTTGGATCAAATTCAATGATTCCCTCTGCATTATCACTTTTCATTATTACAATTCGGACAATGGAGATGTCTCCTATTTCGGGAGGTTGATCTACCTGAAGTCCATTTTCCTGGATGGTAAAATCATACCCTCTTGCAAAGTCATAAAGAATAAAATAAAAAATAAAATAAATTGAGTACATAATTGCTTGGCATGAATCAGAGAAGGGTCCTATTAGTTCTTATGATTTAGTTCTATTAGGCTTCTTAATCCTTTTCAAGATCCCAATACTAAAAATTTTTTTTCCTGAAATGATGTTTGAAATAGGTTTCTGGGCTGCTCCCAATTATCACTGCCTTCATAAAACCAAAATTAATATAGAGTTATGGAGCGCAGGCAATGTGAAGATAATAAAACTATTGGGAAACTGGGAAAAAGTCGTAAAATGAACTCTGAACACATCCTACAGTAACGGTCAAGGAAGGGGCTACACAGTGAACTGCAGTGCACCCAGGGATGGAAACCAGCCGGGCGGGAGACTGCCAGTGCTAGGTTGAGAGGGTTACTTAATTTTTTATTTTTTTATTTTTTATGGAAGAGAAAGTTACTTTAAAGATACCATGAGCGCGAAGTCACTACAGAAATTTCAAACAAAACCGTCAAGATTCAAGAAAATATTTCAGTTTCTGTGGACAATTAAATCAATGCCTCTATTCTTTAAATACAGATGGTAGTTTACTCATCTAGCAATATATTTCTGCTAAGAAAGACTTTTTAAGGTTGATATTCTTTCCATCAAAGAGAAGTTTGACTTCCAGGGTTTATACTGCTGTAATCTCTCAGGCTAAAAAAATGGCACTGAACCATTTTAGCCCTTCCTTCAATTCCCAAATTCTATTTACCTAGTATTTTTACCCTACATAGTTTCAACAGGTTGAAAGCTGGTTAATGAGATTATATAGAAGGCAAAATTAGAAAACTGAGGATTAAAATATTAAATGATAAGAGGAACTGTTATCAGTAGCCTGAGATGGACGTAGTTTAGCTGCTTACTACAACTTAATACCAAATCAGTATATTGTCTAGCAACTAGGCAAAATGGGTTTATAGCACTTTCCTTTTCAGATCAAAGGAAGCCTAGAAATTTATCTGGAAGAAAAACTTGTTTCCTCAGAATTAAGCTTAAGTAGGAATTGCTTTTTCAAAAAGGCAGCAGAAAGGACAAACGCTTCAAGCCCTACTTAGTTAAGAACACAGACAGAATCTCACACAAGATGAGCTACTTTTACCAAACTTCACTCACTGGATTAAAATAGCTGGTGACCAGCTCAAATTTTAATATATTTAATATAAATACAAACTCATACCCATCATCAGACACAGAATTTATGTCTGGGAAACTTAGGATTTGAAATGTTTGTGAGCCCACAATATTTTCCCCTGGGGAATGATATATAGTCAGCCTAAGTCACTCTGTGAAACATTTTAGTTAAAAAAAAAAAAAGCTTTTAAAGCATGGCATTAACAGAACAAATGCAAAAACATTTTCATTTCATGCACAAGAAAACTTCCTTTAGGACATAAACAAATGCAAACATCATTCCAGTCGAAGGTTTGGCGTAGGCCTAGGTGCAGGTGCTCCTTGGGCCACTCAAACAGAGGGTAGTTCGTCGGGTGACCTTCGTTTCTCACCCTTGTTAACCGAGTCGCTCCCACTAAATCAGAGAATGAGGCGGCCTCGATATGGTTAATTCTTGATCTTCATCAAAACCATGGTGCATTAACTACTTGACTCTAACTTTTCCCCTGCCTTATAATCTGCATCTTCCTCATTCACTCACAAGGAAGACAATACAGCCTTCAGAGAAACCAGGGAAAGAAGTCTCTCACTCCAGCCCATTCACAGATGTGGAAAGAGAGATGGGAGAACGGAAATCTGCCACGCCAGCTGACCTTTGACCTACAGAGCAGTTATTCTCTTTCCTCACCAAATCACTACAAGCCCATACCATGTTCAATTCTCCTGCTGCCCAGAGTGACTGCACAGAATAGAAACAAAGACTTCAACTTTCAGGGAAAAAATGTAATTTAGAACATTGTGCATTAAGTTAGTCTTTGCCACCATGTCCTGTTCTAGTGTCCTATAAATGTGAGAAAAAGCATAAAAAAGGAGGGTCTTACATTCCGTAGTAATCCCTGCACACCCTAGCTTTGACTCATCCTTTCTCTCTTTCTGTTTTCTTTCCTTTTTCCTAATCTTCTTTTCCACTTTACCTTCCCAGGAGTTCCACCTTTGTAATCACCAGAGAAAATTCCTCAGGGCCCTCAGGAAGGCTGTCATCAAGGATTTCAGTATGCAGGCTTTTCACCACCTCCCCTGCTTCAAAGAGGAGCTGCCCGGGGGCAGGGATGAAGTCCAAGCCGGCCTCTGCGGTCCCGCTCACGGTCTCACACCAGAGCCTCACGGGCCCGAAAGAGCCACCCGAACGGATGACTGTGAGGTTAACCTGTGCAAGAAGCAGTTTTTTATTTGGTTTGGATGAGTCACCTACCAGACAAGACTTAATTTTGAATGTCCCTAATTCTATTCACTAGGATTACACTGAAATTATATAAAAGTTTTTAAAGTATATAAATTCTATGTACAAATGATATTAGGAACAAATCAACCAGCCTGTGAAACCTTTGGAATATGAACAAAGAAACACATTTTAAAGATCACTCACGATACAAAAATGAAATTGGTATTTAAGATTTTAAGCATTTCACTCTCTACCTTTTGGACTTCTTCTGACACTCGAAGCTGCCCTTGTGAAAAGGCGAATCGGCCGTAGGGGAAGTCACTGGCCACCACCGTGATGTTGGCAGTGCTACTGGATTCACTCAGCACTCCCCCCTCACTGACTCCAGTGAGCTGAAACTCATAGGAACGCTTCTCCTCAGGAATGTCATCGTTCAAAGCCTAGAGAAGGACAAAAAGGGCCATGAGCAGCAGAATCTGAACATTTAAAGGAAAGTATCACATAAGCAACCACAACAATCTCTGTGATATTAACCACCTCCCACCACCCCACCCCAGCCACACACACACACACAGAGCAAAGGGCATGACAGTCATCAGGAACACTGGTACCTGTATCACTACAATTGCCGCAGACTGTCCATCTCGCATCGTCAGTTTTCCTGATGTTTCAGCAAATTCCCCCACGGAAGGAGGGAGTATCCTCCAGTCCACTGTGACCTCCCCCGAAATCGCTGGGCCACGAACAAGGCTACAGTAATACACAAGTGTATATTTCAACACATTTTTACTGAAGGAACTTTTCCTAAATGTTTGCTGTAACCTTCAACAATAAACAATTTTCATTTACTTCAAGATTTAAATAGCCTCATCTATCAACAATAAAGCAAAAGAAAGTCTTACAATTCCAAGAGTAACACCCAAAGAACTGCACTTGTGCAATCTGCTCGACCAGAACACTGGCAAAAGCTGAACATCACAAGGAGAAGGCTTAAAGGATTTTTTAAGTTTGTAGAGACTTTTCACTTAATACACAAGGTATGAAATATGAATACTCTAGAGAACAGTTATACTTCGTACATGCAACACTAATGGAAAAGCTACTAAAAAGATAATGTCTCAACACAAATTCAGCTACTGCATTGATAACTGCTTTCTCACTCCCCATGAGAAAACCTGTGACAATCAAAACTGCCTACACTCATACTACTTTAGATATATAATGGGCCCTAATTTTCGAACACTTAAAGACTCATAAAATCTTTGATCCAGATGATTTTTTTTAAAGAGTGATTCTGCAGCTAAGACACACAAGCTTACAGAGACGAAATAACTGTCACTTTACGTGGTTAGTGACAGAACAGGGCTGGAAGCACAGATCTTCTGATGTCACTCAATATGCTTTCCTTGGCATGGGTTGTGCAAATCACCTAAGAAACAGTCAGAAACTTCTTCATGACCTAACTAAGAGACAGGTCAGAGTACATCTTCAGTTTTTACCAGAAATGTGTTCTATTCTCCACAGGATATTACCAATACATAAAATGGCAATGCCTGAAGAATGTGTCTGTGTTGAGAACAAAGTATTTAGGGCATAAAAATAAACATCAAGACCCTCACCTAGGCAAACAAAAACTAGGAAGCCCTTACCTGATGAGAGCAGTACCATTGTATTTTGCTGAGGGTTCACCAATGAGGACGTGCCGAGATGATGGAGCTATCCCAACTGCTCCTGACCCTCCCTTATCTCCCCGAATGACGATTGATGCGCTACCTAAATGGAAGACGATATATGTATACCACTTATGCAGAAAATACATGTGTTCACTTGGTATGTGCCTAGCAATGTGCTAAGGGCTTTACACATACTAATCTTTTGAATTAATCCTCATGACAATCATATAAATTAAGTACCAATAGTATTCTTACCTTACTGAAGAAGACATTGAAGAACATTGAGGACTGAAGACACAAGGCAAATTACTTGCCCAAGATCACACATTTTCATGAAAAGGGTAGGATAAAGTGGACAGTAATTCCACTATCATTCCCATGATAAGCAAGTACTCTTCTACCATTTGCATTCATTCAGTAACCATTTGGTGGCTCGTTGCAACTGGCTGCACGGCTGTAACTATTAGCTATGTGGCAAAAGCAAGAATTCGTGGGGGCCCTTTTATATTTTTAATTTTCTGACTCTACTGTTTGCTTTTAAGCATTTATAAAAATGCATCAAATATTCCTGCTAAAATGTAAATAAAAGCCGTATCAAGTAACTCAAGGACTCATAGTATAATTTAGCAGTAACTTGAAAAAACATTGCTTCCAGAAGTACACATGAGGGTTTCATGAAACAAAGGACTGGATTACTACACTATCTATCACTTTTTGGCAATGGATTAATGGGACCAAGAGTGGTTTGTCATGTGTAAGGACATCCCAGTTAGAAATATATTATGAATTTTTTCTGTTAATGAACAATTTTCCTTGATCCACTGGTATCTTCTTGTTCTTGTGTTTAGTTAGTCTACATAACATCAACCCTGACACTTAATACAATGTAGACAACTGAGCTGACTTAAGACTTATGGAAGGATATGGTGCAAAGATATGATTCTCTCACAGGCTTGCTGGAAAGCACTCTAGATAAAAATACGAAAAGAATAACTACCCTAGGTAATTGTAAAGAGGACTGTGCTACTCTTTACAATTTTGACAATTTCCTTGGCTACAGAATTCTGCTCCTTTGGCCAGAGACCCTTGCATAGGATGAAGTTCTTCATGGCAAAAAAGTTACTGTTATCTGTATGTCAACAGTAACTAACTTTTCATATCAAAGTTGCTGGGCCATTTTTTATGGTTATTACTCTTCATACCATAATGAAACCACTTTAGCACCACTAATCCTTTCCAGATCTAAGAAACAAATTTTCACATGGACCATAGGCAAATGAGAATTCTGATGCCTGTTTCTGAAATGTCAAAATATCTAAGTAATTACTTTCTGATGAAAACAGGTATAGATAGGCTGAAAGGGACATATGCTAAGTTAAATAACATCTTATTACAAAAGTAATACAAGATCATCATAAATAGTGTAGAAATACAAGTAATCAAAAACCACCATCAACATTTCAAGTAAATAATTACAAACATATTTATGACATGCATATGACAAAAATGGAATTACGCTGAACATGCTGTTATGAAATCTGCTTTATTAACATAATTATTCATGTCACCTAAGTATTCTTTATTTTTAATGTAGTAAGGCTTTTTCTGGCACATTATTTTGAATAGTTGCACAGTATTTTGTTAAATTTAACAAGTCTCCTATTATTGCATGTTCAGGAAGTTTTCATTGTTTACTTTATAAACATTGCTAAAATAAACACCTTTATTTTTTACAAAGCACACAGTAAGTAGTAGAAATCTTTGGCATATGACCTTACCAACACTCGTAATTGTAATTTTAGTTTTTGAAAGTCTTCAACTGTAATATGAGTGGCAAATATATGTTTTAGCAAACATTTTAGGAATTATAAAAACTAACACTACCTATCTTTGTAACTATTGATTATTTGGTTACCTGTCTCTGAAAATTTACTTTTTAATTTCAAAAAATGTCAATTTGTCTCACCTTTTTTTGGAGATATTTCTACCTCATCAACTGGTAGCAGGTGAATGGTGAAATGCCTGTCCTCCTCCAGCACGGTATCTTGAAGTGTGTGCAATTTAATGGTCTTCTGGGACTCGGTCTACATCAAATGAGAGGAGGAACATATTTTCCAGATGGGCCAAAGTTAAATTTTGAATGTTCTCATTAGCAGAATAGTATTTATACTTACAAGCATTTTTTAAAGTGTATCCTTTTTGTCCCCTAGAATTATGGGTTTCTTCTTGAGAGAACTACTATATTAAAATTAGCTCTAAGCATAAATCCCATTTAAGTTCTTAATAGGAAAAAGGAGGGAAATTTTAACACAACTCTTAAATTTACTGAAAATTTTCAACCATTGAAAGTTCAATCACTTAAAGAGAGTTAAATGGTCACAGTATGATGTAAGCAGATCAAGGTCATAGGTTCAATACTTATAAAGGTTAGCTTTCTGCTACCCATTTTTACTTTGCCCTCTACCCATTCCTGCTTCCTTCCCTTTCCTTCCACCGGTGCTGGTCTCAAGAGTGCTGATTAGTATTCCTTCCCTCTCTTGTCTTACACTTAGCTCAGTTATTTCTTGGAACATGTGTTAAACTTTCAGTGTAGACTGGAAGAGAAAGAATGAGGAAAAGCAAATACACAGAAGACAACTAGGTTAATACTTTGAGATACAACCATGACAGAATAATTTTTCTCTTTACTTTTTCCTCTGTATGCTGATAACAAAACTCCAGTTTGCCCCATGCATCACTGATTAACTTTCTATTGCTTGAATTCAGCGTTTTATTGCTTCTCATGTACATCTCAGTTCTGCAACTGCATCTTTTCTTTGAGAGTTTTAATATTAAAAAGCATTATTTTAATCTCTTTTCTCAAGCTGTTCTCTCTTCATAGCCCCTTATTTCTGTACTTCTTAAAAATTTTATACAAGACTGTATACTTCCTGCCTCAAGACCTTTTTAAATGTACTCATGGAAAATCTGTAATTCCTGGGATGCAGCGAATAACTCCCATCCCTTTTACTCTCCACACATTGTGAATCAGCAGCTCTGAATCGTGTATCTTAGCCACAAAACCGTTTGTTAGAATGGAGACACAGGTGTGTCAGAGCTGAGGATACAAGAACAATAAAGCTGTTATGCAGCTGTACATGCAATGCACCAGGCTGGTGAGCAATGAAGAGGGAGAAGGTCAAATCCAAGGGGATCCACAAACCTACCCCTCCTGATGCAGTTCTCTGACCAAGGATGGCCTTACTTCCTGGTGGAGTGGGGGGAAGATCAGACTGTTTGCCATTTTGGTATGGATGTCCTGCTGAACACGAGAAAATCTTTCTAATCATCTGGAAACTAGATCTAGCAATTAGAATCTAGTAAATTATTGCTCATTATGACTACGGAAAATCTTTAAAGAAATTTCAAAGTAATTTCTAAACTCCTCTCATGACAAATGAGAAGCTTATAGAGGGCTAGGGCATGCAACCTAGATGTTACTTGAGCCATCATGTATCAGAATCTAAGAAATGAGTGGATGAAATATCTGTAACATCTGGCTTAAGATCATTAGTTTCATTAGAGTAACCAATACCTTAAAAATGGTGGCAGAATTTGCAGCAACATGGACGAACGTGGAGGGTATTATGCTAAGTAAGGTAAGTCAGACAGAGAAAGGCAAATACTGTGTGACATCACTTATATGTGGAATCTAAAAAATACAAAAAACTAGTGAATGAAACAAATAATGAAGCAGACTCACAGATGCAAAGAACAAACTAGTGGTTACACTGGGGAGAGGGAAGGGAAGAGGAGGACCCAGGGGTAGGGGAGAAAAAAGGGGGTTATCATGGGATTATATGAAATTACGCGTCTGAAACTTGAAAACTGTAAAGCACTGCAGAATTTAAAGAATCTTTCATTCAATTAAAAAAAGGGTGGCAGAATGTCTAAGTGGCAAATGAATTGCCACAGGGCATCACTGATTAATTTCTTAATTACCTATGAGAAAACTGAAAGAAAAAATATATTTCTCCGTGTGTTTGGTGTTGAATGCTCAGATGATAGGTCAACAGACTCAAAAAAAAAAAAAATAGACAATGACCATGTTTCACTGGGATTATCTTCTCTTTAAATGTTTGGTCAAATTCCTTTGGAAAGCCACCTTAGGGACCTTCTACTCCTTTCCTTAATTTTTCTTATTCTATTTTGCTTACAGAAATTCATCTGCTTAGACTTTCTATTATCTACTATATTAGAGTCAATTACACATAGATGTTTACATTTATTTGTCTAGATTTGCAAAGGAGATTTGTCTAGATTTGCAAAGTAATGGTTCTTTCTTTCTGGTTAGTTCTTATTTTGTCAAGTTATTTTTTGGGTTTTTTTAACTTATTCATAAGTTCTACTGTTTTTCTGGTTCTTAACTAATTTACTCTCACTTTCATCTTTTATTAATTTAGGAATGATTTATGCAAACATGAAAGCAAAAAGCATAAAAGACTGATAAATCTGGACTCCCATTTTCTTCTCTTTGGTCTGTCTATCCCAGAGCCCAATATCACACTGTCATATTTACCTTAGATACAGGTTATTTAATCTAATTATGGAAGACCACCCTCAATTCTTCTTTGTGAGTTTCTGACTATTCCTGGTCTTTTGCATTTCTATATGTATTTTAGAATCAGCTTGTCAATTCTCCTCCACCTCTCCATCCCTCCTTCCAGAAAAAAAGAACTGAGAATTTGACTGATAAACACTACTGGACTCTGGTTGGACTCGATTCACAGTGAAACCTCACGCTTAGATTAACTGCACCATACGCTGCTTCCCCAGCTTCTTTTGGTTAGTAAAGCTGGCCAAGGAGAAGGAAGCTGTGTGGACACAGGAAACTAGCGAAGTCATATTCTCAGAAGAGTTTACTGATACTCCAGCTAATATTGATACTCCTGCTCTACAGGGCTTGGGAAGGAGAAGTCAGCCTCAGGAATCATAAAAACCAAGTGCTTGGGCAAAGGGAGCTTGGTCCTCCCTCAAAGTTGTCACCATGAGAGTTGCCACTGGGACACATGTGGATGGACCCTAATACACCTTCCATTCTTCAATTATTTTCATTCAGTCTTCTGACTGACTGAAACACTACCTTAATCATTTTTTCAAAGTGTATGTAGTTGTCAAAAATTCGTACTCTTTGTAATTTCGAGATTGTCTTTCTGTTATTATGGTACATGATTGATATTTTGACTCAGTATGAAAGTTCTGAATCACACTTTTTTAACATCTTATTTTATTCACTGTAGAAGAGAAATATTTTATCATTTTGTCATCCTTTTTTTTTTCTTTATCCTTTTTTTCTGTCTTACTACTTGTGGCCTTTTCTCATTATCCTTGAAATTAATGTGTTTTTTCCCAAGATAAAATTAGTTGTGGGTCTTTTAAATTTATTTTAGCCTGGGATGGCTCAGTCATTCTGATCTAAAAATTAAATTGTTTTCATCAACTCAGGGGAATTTTTATCCTAATAAAGCAAAGATCAGCCTACTAGAGATAAATCTCTCACTTTCAGTACTCTAGTAAGAGATATGCCGCTCCTTAAGAAAGTCTCCTTAATATCACCTATTCCCAGAAAAGCAAGTTAGAGTCTGTAGAATGGAATCAGAATAACCCGTGTTGTGTGTAATACTCAAGAATCAACAGCTCCAAGGTGCCTATGGAGATTCAAATACGTAGGTTATTTGTAAACCTTAGCTAAAGGATACCTCATTCCTGTATGGGGAGAGACACACAATTACTATCAGTTTTAATCATGTGAAATTGCCATTTTGTACAACAAAACGGACAGTTCCAATTCCATATGATTTGACCTGATAACTCCTGTGATAAGTACACTTCTCAACATGTAAACAGATATAGCGATAATACACACAAGTGTGTTGAACGCTGCTTAACATCAGAAGAGAAGGCTATAGAGAAGAGGCAGTCAACAGAATGAGGAAACTCAGTAAGAGGAGCTATGAAACTACCCAGACTCTTCTGGGATGTTAAGGCAGAGATTGCTACTACTAACACATGAAAGACAGAACTAAGCAATAAGAAAGACAAGGAGGAAGGTACACCAGGATTCCCTCTGAGAGGCTGTGTCTACCATGCTACTGAGTCTGAATTTCTGTGAGTAAGAGGAAGCCCCTGGATCATTTTAAGCATGGGGTAGCATAACAATATATTCCTTATGGAAAGACAACACTCATCAGTGGCACAGATAACGGACAGAAAAGGGAAAAGATTTGGAATAGGAATGACAGTTAAAAGACTCCACCAAAAGAAAGATGAAGGCATGCACTGCCACAGCCATGACAGAGAAGGAGGAACAAAAAGGGTATTTAAAGGGGAAAAATGATCAAAGTCAGTTATCAAATACATGCAAGAGTTACAAAATGCGTGGAGATGGGGTGATACCAGGTATCCAGCTTGGTTGGCTGGTTTTGCCTTCAACCAGAAGAGGAAATGTTGAGAGAAGAGTAGTTTTAATGGTAGCATGAAGACAGCCTATGAACTAAATTTGATTTCAGATATTTAGGGGTATGTGTGTTTGTGTGTGTGTGTGTGTTTGTGATTTTTTTTTCCCCCATGGTGCACATGATTTCAAAAAATTCCAGACACAGTGAATATTATCATATGAATTCATAAGCAATACTATGGAGAAGAAAATCAAACAAAGACAAATTTAAACTACAGAAGTCCTGATGATGATTATACCTCATCAAAATGGAGTGTCCCATTCAAAGGACTGAGGTCATCTTTGGCCATCTCATCCACAGTCCACTGAAGTCGGACGGCTCCTTTTCCTCCTGGAGACCGGACAACTGTTAATGTCACATATGAATCAGGGTCATCAGACAAAAGGGATTCATCAATCATTACCTGAAAAAAAAGAAAGCCCAGTAAGGTTAAAAGAAGAAAGAAAGGAAGAAAAAAAGAATCAGGAAAAACAAACAGAATCTTATTTCTATTCACAATCACTGCAATTTTTGAATTTAGAACTCTGTTACAAACATGCCCCCCAAAATACATTTCACCAAATCCCATTTCCTTTTTGTCCTAGACACTCAGCTACTTGTCATTTCCTAAACTCTCCTGTGATCAGGTGGAGCTTGTAACTGAATTCTGGCCAGAGGAATACAGGCAGAAGTGACGTATGCTACCGTAGTCTGGCCATCAACTTCCCACACAATCTTCCACATTGCCTCTTTCTCCATCTGCTGGGTGACTAAGATGGAGAGAGTCTGGTGCCTGAGATGCCAGTTGGAGAAGTGTCCATAAAACCCCAATTAGGAACAATGATGCAGTCTTTCACATAAAAAAGAAATAAATTCTTATTATATTAAGGAACTGAGATGTGAGGGTTCTTTTTACAGCAGTCAGGCCCCTCACAGAATACAGACCCAAACTGCCCTCTGAATTATTTGCAGTTTGACAACTTCAGCAACTTCAAATTTAAAGGAGGCTTTACTAACCTAACATAGGGAGAGAAGGAAATTCAGTATGTTAATTTACCTGTACTATTTATTTTTTACTATTAAAAAACCTGGTTCAACTGAGTTACCTATACTGATCTTGTGAAGCAAAGTCCAAACTGAGCTTATACTGCACACTTGTTATGTAAATACAAAAATATAATACAGTGCTTTCCATTCTCAAAACAGACACTTAACAAGCAGAGAATACAATCTTGTTTTGCTTTTTGCTTTCCCATGAGATTTTGCATTGGTGCCAAGAGTAGGAATTTGGAGTCAACTGATACTTAGCGAGCTTCTACCATATGTCAGTTCTCTTTATCTTATTTAAGCCTCACAGAAACTTTAAGAAATCTGAGGGCCACAGATATACATATATTTGGAGAAAAGGAGCCTGGAATTTAGTTCAGATGTTTTGATTCCACATCCAGTGCTGTTCATACCACTCCTCAGAGACCAGAAATATTTAATAAGAAAAAAGCAAAGTGAGAAAGAAAAGAAATCCATTATCAACAAACCACATGTATAAGTCCTTTTCGTTTCTATTGACAATAACATTCCAGTTTCAGTTTCACAAGTATATTTGCATGAGTCTCTACTATTCCCAGTGCTTTGGTATACTCAGCACACTTCCCTGTGAGCAGATTATTAATTTTGACAGATTAATACCAAAAATCTTTTCTCAGTGTTTTTCAGTTCTGAGTCTAATCTGAATCGCCAAATAATGCTAACAGAATGTTTACTACATGCACAATACTGTGTATCTTACATATATGTTAAAAAATAAATAAATAAACTCCCTGTTATCAAGAGACTTGGGCAGTAAAAAAAAAAGATAGGATATAAGGAAAGTAGCCACAAAGGGCTGAGCAAAAAGCTACCACTAATATCATCAACAATTAAAACAGCAATTGACACCTATTGAGTGGAAAGCCCAGTTATATATGCCTTATGTAGCAACTCACTCACTCCTCACAATGAGGGTTATGAACAATAACACAGCAGAATTGGGTGACTTAAATCTTCCTTTTAGACTGCAAGACAAGTTGGAGATCTGAGGCTATTGGAATACAGTAGTTCCCAGACCAAGAACACACTGAAGTTTATGCAGTGAAGTTTATGATGGCAGTTAAGATAAAATAAGTAACTAAAAATTACTTATAAATAGTAGCATAACTCTTTATTTTTTCATACAGTGAGAGAAACCTGTAAATATACTGGCCAATGGCTAAGTCCAAATGTGTGACAAAATTAAAAGCAAAAAACATTATTACAAAGTTTCATCAATTTGAGAATTGACTACTTAAACCCCAAACTTTTTATCTAACCTCAGAAGCTAATAGAGAATACATTTTTAATAATTTAATAAATTTTATTAAAAATAAGTTACACATTCATATATATTAAAATATTTCTCTGCATATATGCAAAAAAGGTCTGGATAGAAATACGACAAAATGCTAATGATTTCTATCTCAGAGTGATAATACTATGGGTATATTTACTTTCTTCTTTATATAGTTTGTATTTCCCAGACTTGGAAACACTGACAGCTATTCTTCTGTGAATCTACCACTACTTCCAAACACCTACTTTTGTTCTTTCATTTCCCAAGGAAGAAAAAGTCTCATTAGGCTGCAGCAGTAGAAGTGCTCTGTTCATTTTATGTTTTCCATTTTCTTATGAAGTTGGTATTTCAATGATCAAATCACTATGCAGTTATTAGTGTTTATTTAAATTTTGGAGCATCTGGCCACTCCAGCCCTAACAGGCAAACTGTAGGCCTAGCCTTGCATCCACAGAACAGTAAAGACAACAGACATTAGAACAATTTGCTACTATTTAAAATGATCTATGGTGAATTACTGATTATCTGTAAGTGATTAAATAAAGGAAATGGTAACATAGGAGCCAGAAAAGCTGTATATGAAATTACCTATTACTGAAATTGTATATTATGATTATTTCTCCTTGGAATTTCCTTTGAAAAGTAAAGTCATAATAATTATGAAATAGTTTACAGCACTATATTTTATACTTAAGGTGCAGAGATAATTTAGGACTAGTCATCAAACCTGGCTGCACAAATGATTAAGCTTTTTTTCTCCCTCAGGGCTTGAACCAGTGATAACTGGTCTCGCTCTTGTGAGCCCTGGAAGTAAGCATTCAATGAGAAGTAAGAGGGGAGAGAGAAGAAATAGGAGACACACGTGAGTGGCGGTGACTGTGGTGTTTTGTTCAATATAAATCAAGACAGAGGACTTGAAAGGTGGATAATGCAAATCCCTTCCCAGCTAAATCCATCCTGGGGTGTAAAACCAGAGTATGACAGAGTCCCAGCTTGTGACCAGGATGGAGGTCTAGCAGCAGAGCAGGCAGAGAACAGAAGGTACAGACACAAAGCACCTCTTGGTCTATTACACTCAGTAACAGAAATCTGTTTCCCTTTGTAACTGCCTGATGTTAAGTGCTCTCATAATTATCACACTGTGTGCCTAGGAGAGAGAACTGGCCCCTAATTCAATCACCAACTCAAAAGATCCTTGAGAAAAGAATCATGAGTGAAGAGTAATGAACAGTTAAAAAAAAAAAAAGGAAGAAAAATACCTTTCTACTATAAATTACAAGAAAAATTAGCCTAGGGGAAGGCACCTCCTTCCTGGTATATTTCACTTACAGTCTTTTCTTCAAATCCAAATACTCCAAATGGAGAATCATTTTGTGGAATAACAACAGTTACCACAACATCATCGCCAAGCCTGCCACCTCCAGCCACCCTGATTAAGGAAATACTGAATGTCTCCATGAGTTCAAATTCAGCATCATCAATTATGGTGATTTCTATCATTGCAGTGACCTATAAAAGAAGAAAAGGAAAGGAGGAAGGGAGAGAAAGAAGAGGGATGGTATAATGTAATAGCAATTTCTGATCGCATACATTTCAACTTTTTAGTTGAAATTTAGATACATAGTACCAAGGGAAAAAGCAGGAATTTTTACATGTTATGTTCATAATACTATTTTAAAGTTATATATATATATATTTACAGTATTTCAAAGTAAAACATTTAGTCTACTATTTTCAAGATAAAGGAAATTATATATGTAATAAAATACAGGGTTATTTATAGATACCAAAAAAATGAAGACTTATTCTTAAACAAAAATATTTAAAATGTCATGCAAGCTCTAATTAACCATTAAACATAAATTTTAGTATACTTAGTGTTAACGTGGTATGATATCAAATGGTATCTTACAAATTATTTTTGTCTTCTGCAATTAGACTAAATCCCTTGGTTTCAAATCATTGTTCTTTTAATGCAGGGAAAAAGACAGGCAGGAAAAAAAGCCAAATTTGCTGTTATTAGACGTTTATGATCAGGACTTCATTCTTTTGGGTCTAAGTTAAAAGTTTTTTTATAACTTGTAAATAAGTACTTGGTCAAGCGTGTGATTTCACTATTGGTCATAAAAATATCCCAGCTGTATCTCCACATTTCAAATCTTTTTCTGTACCCAGAGGGAAATGACACTGACATTTATCAAAAAATAAAGTTTTCCTACCTAAATTCACCTTTAATTTAATGAGAAAAAAAAGTGAGACATCTGGACATCACACTCAGAGAAACAGAAACCTAAACAAAAGCACATGCTAAAATGTAAGATTAAAATGTCTACACCCCAAATCTGTACTGCAGAATACAGAATACTTTCCCTATAGGATGTTAAGTTTAAGGATAATGATGATCCTAAGGATGTGCTAAATGGGATGGGGCCTGAACTTCATGGAAAGAATGAAGCGCTGATGACATAACTCAAGTTGGATGGCTACTTCAATGAAAATCAATTTATCTGCTTCTATTTTTAATGTAAAAATCTGCACTTCCCCTTCTTTTAGTAGCAAATGTTTAAAGTTCTAAGTTTGTTAAAAACTCATGATTTCAAATATTAACAATAGATCTTTATGTGCAGGAAAATCTACATCTCTATGTTAATCTTTGAGCAGCATTCACATCCCCCCCAAAGGCAACTGCTATGTTGATGCACACTCTGCAGCTCCGTGCAGGCAAAATCAGACTGCAAGTAAAGAGACACTGCTATGTGAAGTTACGAACATTTTCATGGTTGTTCATGTGCTTTTTCCACTTACTGATTTAAAAATCTATGAAAATATTTTATTCTTACATATTGCAAAATGCCCAGTTTTACAAACGTAACACTTCTTAAGGAATATTTTGTAATTTTTAAGATTGGTTGGCCCAAATCTACAGTATCATTTTTCAATTTTTTCCAGTTTTAACTATTATGCTTCTTTTCTAATATTTTAGTCTTTTTTTAATTGTAAAAAGGGTTTTGGGTATTAGTAATAAATGTGCATAATTTTAGTACAAATCCTCAATAAATATTCGTATCTATAAGCATTAAGAAATAAAAAGAATAAAAGAACCTACAATTCATAGGAATAGTCTGGTTCATCATGTAGTTTTTTATACATTCTTAGGCACCTCTAAGCCAAATATTATCTTCTTTTATAACTCCTATTTAAAATAGAGTAAGGTGGGGAAGTTCAGGAAAGGATGAGATTCTTGCCTATTTATGTTCTCTTCCTACATCCATTAATAAATTATACATTAACTAACAATTTTTCTGTTTGCTCAACATGGAAATTTATACAGTATAATACATTTAGTAATCACTACTGCACATTCATTTGATGGATGCCTATAAAACGTTTGCAGTACAACCGAAAAATGCTAGTATGTCCATAACTGGCATACCTGTCTGTCTGCAAATTCAAGGATCCCATGAGATGGCTTAAAGTCTTCCAGGCCAGCGCTGTCCAGCATTGCTTTCCAATAAACATTTACTGCCCCAAAGCTTCCAGCCAGCCGGACTACAGGAACTTGAAGAATGTTCAGGGGTGGAGGTACCTCATAGGCAGTAATAACTCCATCAACATCCTTAAAGTAAAGGATATAAGTTAAAATGCACGACAGAGGTATAACTCTTATAAGCCATCAGTGTCTAAATTTATTATTTCTCTGTAAGTCCTTATATTTTTCTCTTCAAAGCAGGAATCAATAGCTGGATATAAATATGCATAATAGGTCTGCAGAACTCTCACATTTAAATGTAATGTAAATAAACTTGCTTAATTTGGTCTAGTTCAAAGAGAAATAAGAATTAGTCTGTAAGACAAATTTTCAGGCAGATATTTATAAATATCTACAAGTAAAGCCAATTATTTTTCAGAAAATATGACACTGGCCAAGTCAACAGGTATAAGCTATATTACTATATTACTACAAATATATGAATATATTACTATAAATATATGAAAATTCATCTCACTCTGGTAACATGAAACTTAAAAACTCCTCTAGGATCATCATTTTCTTCGATCATTATCTCTGCTATTTCCGTTCCAGGCCTCCGCACACTTGGCTGTCCAGCAGAGAAGCCAGAGTTCACCAGGTACACTGCAGTGACGTTGACAATAAATCCTTCCTCCAGCTCAGGGGCATCATCCTGGGAAGGGGATGGATGATATTTTATTTTTCAATTTCTCATTGGAAATATAATATTTTTCAGTAAAGAATAAATGACTGATCACGGGAATGGACAGCTCTGTTACAGATACAGAAAAGATTCTTTTTTATATTTTAATACATTCCTACTGACAATTTCAGAATCTTAGGGGATATTCAAGCTTACCAGCGATGTTTCAATGGCAGCCTGACACTCATGAGCAAGTAAAACAATTGTTAAAAATCTATCCCGCAATTTTGATCACACCCTATTGAATACATTTTACATATATAAACCCTCTCAATTTAGGAGAAACTGGTAAATGCTACATACACCTTAGAAATGAAAGCCCTAGACTTGTAAGTCTAACTATAATGCTGCACTTTAATTAACTTTTTAAAAATTGTTACCGTACATTTCACTAGGTAATAAAAATTTCAAAAGATAAAAAGGATATCTAGTCAAAAGGAAAAGAAAACTCTGTTCCGCCCCACCCCTCATGTCTTTCCAGAATGTCCTCTCCAGAAGCCACTATTATTTAATACCACTAAGATCGCTATTAGTAACACTTAACATCATTATAAAATATTATATTTATTTAATGGTATATGATATATATTATATTTAGTACTGTAATATAAACAATGTTTAATTATATAATATTACTAAAATACTACTAACCAATTTCAGTTTCTTGTGGATCATTACAGATGGATATACACATTCTCCTTGGACATAGGAGAGCGAGAGCCCTAAAACCAGCTCTAAACCATCAGAAGACTAATCTTAATTCAAGCAATCGTACCAAGAAATGAAAATATTGCCCTATGAAACCACTAACAAAAATAACCAGATTGACTTGGCCATTTTATTAATTCAGTCATTAGTTTAAAACAACTAACAAACCAACAGAAGAGAGGATCCAACTACACATATAATCAATCCAAATTCAATGCTTCAAGTTCATTCAAACAATATTCCAGTTTAAAAACAAGCAATACACTTACTAACTTTACCTTTCAGCTATAAAATATTCATTATTAAATATTAGGGTGGCCAGAAACATTAGAGGACTCACAGTTTTACACTTAAAGAGCATCCTTTTTAAAAAAGATTTTACCTATAAGAGCATCACATTTTTATCTCTAAGAGCATTTTCCTTTATTTTACATCATATTTACTGCAGCCTAGACTCACCGGCAAAATGGCAACTTTAACATAAGTTTCCTTTATGTTTTCTTTCATTACCATCATTGTTTCTTGTAGTAAATAATCTTCATTCTCAGTAGCTTGATTATTTACATGTAGTGAGAAATTGGGTTTAGCTACCAACTGAATGGCTATGTCTCCAAGAAGTCCTTTATCTCGAACAATTCGTAACTGAAGAGTGGTGATGTTCTCTGTGAGACAGACACACCTCAAGTAAATAAGCTTTTCTATTTGCTGCTGATGCTATTCCAAGTACTCAGAGTACAATGCTCTGCACTACTCCATTTAGACAGGTAAGGAAAGAGAGGTAAAACAAAGACAATACACTTTCCGAAAGAGTATTTTGTGCCTCATCTGCCTTGTCTCCAAAGTTGTGCTGAGACTCACCGTACACTGCTAGCACCGTATCCCAGTTCTAAACCCTCACCTCTGGTTCTCTAGTTCACTTTCCTATGTTGCACAAGTCATGCACCTTAACCGAAATTACTGAAAATATTAGGAAAGTGCATAACTGCAGGTTGAACAGAGGTGATAATTACAAATGCTAAGAAGATTCTTTGAAAATAAAAAATTAAACACACAAAAGTCATTGTTTAATAACTGAACATTAAAAGAGCAATTTCATTCTTATAGTGAGGTGGCTATCACAAAGCTCAAAGTACTTCACAGCATCTGTTTTTTATTTCATTTCTTAGATTTTTTAAATTTGATTTGCCATATAAATGAAAAAAAAGCATGACTGTCAATGTTCCCTACCAGTCTGTAAGTTTCTAGTGACCAATATCGTGTCTTTGCTCTCAGAACATGTAGCACAATTTCTGATACTTATTAGGTGTTTCAGAAATAACTGTTGAATGGGTAACTGAACAGATCATTTTATTTTAAGACTACTGTTTCTGTTTCCATATATAAGACAAACAGACCCAGGTGTGTAATTACATGTCATTTTTTCCATCAACTATTTAAATGAGAGGTCCTTGAAAGATGTCCATGTTCCTATCTGAAAATTATAGAGCCTTTGAATAACATATTCTTAACACATACATATTATATAAACTTTTATTCAAATAAGTCAAATGACCTTTATCCACAAAAATCTATTAATTCTTCAGTTGATAAAAATGGTTCTTTAGGCAAAGATTTCAACTCTAAACTCAAAGGAAATACAGAAATAGGGACTGATCACTTACACTTTACAGAAAAAATACTATTCTAGTTACTGCTTTGAGTTTAATAATAACACCTCAAGCAGCATATAAATTTTTGTGCTGTTCGTTGTTTCCTGTAACTACTAAAAATCTACAAAGGGGGAAATCTGAGTGAGGAAAGAGAAAAGATAAAGGATAAAAAAAATAAAGTAAAATAAAAACCAAAAGCTTCTACTACAATGATTTACTAAAATATTAATATTTCTGTTATGACAGTAATGTCTCAAAAAACAAAAGTATTTCACATAGTAGTATCACTGAGTGATAGATAACATGATCATAAAATTTAATAAAGACAAAACAAAAAGTAAAAAGAATTGAGTACAATCTGTCAAATTGAAAAATGTCATATAAAAAAGTTTACATCCCTAGTAAATATTATCCAATAAAACTTACTAGAACCTGAAAAATATTTAACAAGATTTACCTTTAGGCTCTGTCACTCTAACAAAGAGAGACTCAGCATGCCAGCCCACCAAGCCATAGGGTGAGTCATTGGGCAGAGTGGTTATCACAGACTTGTTTCTTTCCTGATCAATAGTGGCACCTTTTGATGGGTCCTCAACCCCTTCTGTGATAATACGAATGAGTGTCACAATCACAATCTCTGATAACTCTGGTAGATCATCAGCAAGAACAGTCAGCGTAATTGTAGACAGTGCCTGGCCCTCAGAAAATGAAATCTAAAATTTTAAAGAAAGAAGATTTTATTTGTTTTCTAGCTATCACTGTGCAGTAAAAATATCCAAAGATTAGATTATCTTTTAATACTGACCATATCTTACATAATGAGATATTTGAGCAACAAAATATGAGCTTACAAGTCCATCTAATGTCTGTCATATGAGAAGTGAAAGATTGTTAGGAAAAAGAAAGAAGTAAGCCACTACTAAAATTTAAGCTAATAAAACACACAGCTAAAATGTCCTATCCTGAAGCCTACATTTGACTAAATATTGAGTACATACTATCTCTTTCTGGAAATGTATGTCCTAGGTACCATATATAAAAATCTGGGAGAAATAAATAAATAAATAAATTCATATTCACAGGAAAAAAAAAATCTGGGAGAAGGGCATAGCTCAGTGGTAAAGTACATGCTTAGCATGCACAAGGTCCTGGGTTCCATCTCCAGCACCTTCATTAATAAAAAAAAATTTTTTTAATCTATAAACATAAAAAAGCATCATATAGTTTAAACATTTTTCTCTAAAAAATTTTTGCTAAAAATTCTACTTCCCTTGCCTAAACTCTGAATAGATTTATTATTTAACAATGAATTAATCAAAGCAGAAATAGAGAGAGAAAGATAGGCAGAGATGGAAATCCCAGCATCTTTCTCCTCCTTTGTGTCTCCATTGCCTGAAGAGTCAAATCTGAATTTGCTAAAAGTCATCTGAAGTCCTTTCTGATAGGGCTTCTGTTTCTTGATCATGCCTCTTCCCACTGTTCCCTATCTCATACCTTATTATCCAATAACATGGCTGCAAGCGATTTGTAACTATTCAAACTAGCATTACAGAACTATTTTCTTGACACTCATCGCTCCACCTAAGGAAGGCACTTGAGGACAGAAATTCAAGAGCTTTATTAATAAAATTAGGAGTCAGAAAACTACTGCCCTTTGGCCAAATCCAGTTTTTATAAATAAAGTTTTACTGGAACACAACAAAGCTCATTCAATAACATACTATCTTTTGCTGCTATTGTGCTACAAAGGCAAAGTTGACAGCTGGGAAAGAGGCCATATAGCCCTCAATGTCTAAAATATTTACTGTCCAGCCCTTAACAGAATTTACTGATCTTTGGATAAAATAATTAATTCCTCCAAAATACAGTGTACACTTAAGGTACAATTATGCATTAAAATTAGAAATAATTTTAATCAGGCTTATATAAGAAATATTAATTGGAGAAATATAATTCAGAACACATAGAAACTGAGAAATACAACTTACAGTTTTGGTAGCTTGAATAAAGTAAATACTAAATGCAATAAAATTTGCCATAATATTCTTAAAAACACGAAGCTCCAATCACCTCTCAAGTGATACAGAAACCTCAAAATGTTGAACCGTAATACACAACTGTCTTTTTTAGTAAAAGGAGAAAACGTCATACAATTATGAAGAGAAACATGAGTAAGAATGACGCCTGTCTTTTTTAAAGACAATTTCACAAGGGGTCTTTTAAAAGTACCCCTCAAAGAAGCACTTGGGCAAAACACACAGATTAATCTATGAAACCTAAGACAAGTCAAGCAGAAAACCCATCTTCCAGTTAGGCTCTAAAGGCTTCTTGAACCCTCTTTGTGAATCATCTACTTCTTTGGCCCATTCTGAATCCATTCTTGAACCTGTGCCACAATTGTCTACTATCCTCCAACTGTAGATAATGTGGTCATCTTCCCAGACCCCTTCTTGGGGCTGATGAACCCATCCCCTGGGTGCTGGGAATAATAGCTTCTGTATTTCTCACTGGGAACTGCCCTCAGCTGCAGCGAACTGTTTCTCCCAAGGTTATGCCCCAACCAGAAGGTGACCAGAAATGAAAGACAGCTAAAACAGGGATGCAACATCACAGTCCCCTCACCCGAACTGGAAACAACTCCAAAGGATCAGCTCAGCAACAGAACTCCCTCAACCTCAGGCGTTCTTGCCTGTGGATAAACTTCCCTCTCTGCACATGCTTGCTTTCCTCACTTCCTTATAGGTGTTCTTCCCAATAACTTTCTGCCCACAACTCCCAATTTCAGAGTCGACTTATAGAAACCTTAACCTATATCACTCAGCAACCCCGGTTGACTTTTCCATATGCCAGGCTGTTTTACTTGGACTTATTCACTATTTATTGCTTCTATGCTACTCAAATATTGAAATCACGTTTCCAGTCACAGTTGGTTTTCTCTTTCTGGCAGTGTAATACACCCATAATCTGGCTAACCAGTGTACTGAATCTCAAAAGGGATGATGTTTTAACGGATAATTCTGGTATTATAGGGGGAAAAAAAAGAAGAATCACAACAATAAAATTAACCTTAAATTGTATCTCTCTCTATGGTGATTAGTAGGAATCTCAAACTCAAATACTTCATCCATAAGGCAGGGTTTGGTCCCATGCATCAACAGTAACCATAATTTAAAAGTGACTCGGCTGTAATTTTGAAAATTACATACCACTCCTGAGGTAGGAAATATATCACTAATACTTCCAGCAGCTTCCCACGCTACAGTTACACGACCATATGTTCCCTTTAAGCGCTCAACGTTCAAGGTTACCAGGCTATCTTGCTCCATTTCTTCCACTTGCTTATATAATGAATTCTGAAAAATACACAGGAAGTCATAAACGGTTGTTTGAAATTACCTAAGCAGACTTCTATTTCAGGCTATTATGCATTTACAAACTTCACACTATTAAGCAACATTATATTAAGTAAAAAAGTATTTTAAACAACAGTAATATAGAATGACCATGATTTTACTTTAAACATGCACGAGTAAGTAAAACATATTTGAATAGCTAAAAGACTAAGAGTAAATGAAAATTCTTATAGGATTTTTATTCTCTTCCAGGTTCTGTATTTTTCAATTTTTCTTCAATAAACATACATTATTTTTATACTCAGAAAGCACACACATATTTTTAAGGAGTATACATAGTATGTAAATAGCTCATAAAAGAGAAATGTCATAGACAGAGTTAGGGGAACAAAGAAGTCTTTTTCTTCCTTTTTGTTAAGCTCCGGCAATCCCTCTAGGTTTTTGTTTCCTGTTTATAAAATAACTATTTGGTCTACGTGGTCTCCAAGGTCCCATCCAAATGTAAAGACATCATAAGAGTCAGGGAGCTCTCTATGATTATTTACAAATGTCTCTTATCCTTAAATTCACATCCTCTGAAACATTTCTCCAGGTGTAATGTTTCCATGGGTGATGTTTTATTCTTAGCTTGTGGTCTTTACAACTATTTTTCCTGCCAGAACTATCCCCTTCCCTCAGGTTAGAATTCCTTACTCACTTCTTCTCATCTACACTTCCTTGTCTCTTTCCTTTGTTCCAAACTGATTTCTACCTCTGTGTGACTAAAACATTCCTCCCCTAACACTTGCAACTTCTCTTGCCAGCCATTTAATGAACTTCTCCTCAAAATTAATACTCCGAAGAATCTCTTCTTACAACAACCCTGGTTTATCCATAGGTAAAAAAGCAAGAATATGGAGTATCAAATTTTTTGATTTATTTATTTATATTGAAGTATAATCAATAAAGATGTTTAAAAATCTTTCCAGTAAGATTTTTCTTTCCTTTTTACTTACCTTTACTTAAGCTGAAAAAAAAGATACCCTCAATTTCTGAAATGAAATTACAAAATTTCATTTAAGCTTATGAAAGCTTCTAGTTAGAATGCTAATTTGAGTATCTATCCAATCCTATAGCACTATTTTTACACAGCATTTTAACACATTGTTACAGATGTTACATAGTAATAAAATCTTGCTCAAGGCAATCAAACATTTCTACAGAAAATGTCTTGATTTTAAAATATGCATATAATTTGTTCACAAAAGATAACGCCTTTTAAAATGAGAAGCCTCTCTCTGGCTTCATGCCCTCTATTAACAAGGGTTAGTAAAATGAAGATTTAACACAGCCAGAAAATATTCAAGAAACTCATTATCTACTGACTCTCATCTTGAAACGAGGTTGTCCAGACACAAGAGGCTTATCTTGAGGAATTTTACCAAACAGATTGAAGGACCGTAGGATACTATTTATTGGCAAGGATCAAACCACAGTGATTTCACAGCTCCAGAACAATTATTAAACAATCTTCATGAAGAGAGATCTACGCTTAAATACTTGAGGAACAGAATGTACTCTCCATCTGCAGCAAGGCTTTGGGTGAGAAGGTGAAGCCGAGCCAGCAGAGCAGGAGGGTTCCTGCCCAAGGAACCTGTATGAGATCCTGAAAAGGCCACATGAGTGTTCTGTTTCCTCCCCTGAACAATGACAGATTCAGAGTAAGCACCTACTGTGTGCCAGGTACTTTTCTGGCCCAGGGAGAGCTGTGAAGAAAGCAGTATGCCAGCGAGCATACACCTCAATTTCAGTAAAAAGAAACTGACAATAGACAAACTAGGCCATTATAAGTGCCGTAGGAAGAGCAAGGAGAAATTAAAAGCTGCAGTAGGATGGCAGAAGTTGCAATCTTTCATCAGAAAAGAGCTTTCTGGTAAGATGGCATTTCAGCAGAGAGGAAACAAAGTGAGGAAACAAGTCATGTGAATACCTGGTGGGGACAGAGGTAGGCTTCTCTCTTTCTAACCCTCCCCCACAGCTCATATATGAGAGCTAAACTGTCCTACATTGTAGCCACCAGCCATTTCAAGTGCTATTTGAAATGTGACTCGTCAGATTGGAAAAATGTACACTGGATTTGAAGACAAAGCATGAAGAAAAGGATGGAAAATATTTCATCAATAATTCTATGTTGATTGCATGCTGAAACGGTAATACTTCATGAAATACACTGGGTCAAATAAAATATAATATAAAAACTGATTTCACCTGTTGTTTTTTTTTTTCCACTTTTTTCACGTGGCTTCTATAACACTTAGAATTACCCAGGGGCTCACATTATGTTTCTGTTGGGCAGAGCTGCCTCAGAGGAAGCTGACTTGCCTTTGGCTCCAGAGATGGGACAGACTGAGTTAACACTGTGATCCTACAACGCCTTGCAAGCAATGGCATCAGGGCATTAGTAAGTCCAAAATTCCTCATCTTATCCCCCAAGACTACTCTTCCTAACGGTGGCCAGTATCTTGGTGAAAGGCACATTTCTGCAGCCACAGTTCTATCATTTGTTGCTGAATTACTGCAGCAGTCTCCAACTGGTCTGTTTCTGTCCTTACCCACTTATAACCTAGTATCAATTCTATGAACAGAATGCCCGTTTAAAGTGCGAGTTAGATCACAATGATCTTCCACCCCAATTCTCCAAACACTTCCAATTTCCCTCATAGGTCAACTTCATGATCACACTACAGGGCTCATATGGGAAAGAGTTTAGGTAGCAAGGTCAACTGCTGTCCTTCAAAACCTCTCTCTCTCTTTTTCTCAATACACAGAAGTAACAAAGGCAAACGACAGTAATATATTTGCAGTGTACATTATATTTGCAATCTGCTTCACTATTACTTTCTGGAAACAAGGGTAACAGCAGAGCCAAAACTCCTGGACCAAGGCCAACTGGTAATATTTCAAACTCAAACTTATAAAAGGGATCAGTACAAATAAAAAAGTTTAAGACAAGTTGACTCCAAGGTCCAGTGTGTAAGTCTGTAAACTGCAAGCATCAATAGAATTCACCACATAATACAGAGTAGGGGGTGAAGCAGGGAAAGGAAAAGAAGAGAGGCTTAAGACACTAAAAATGTGACTCACTGAGTGCTGATAGCAGCTAATAAATAAATACAATGAATAAATCATTTGATTTCTAAGTGTGGGATCTTTACCTGAGCAAATCCAACAACTCCATAGGCATCATCATTGGACAGAATAGTTATTTTTACATAACCATTAATACCAATCTCTGCTCCTCCTTTGGGATTTTTAAGCTGAACTCTGAAGGATTCATCTTCCTCTGGAACTATATCATCAAGGATATTCACCACTATTACAGCTTCCTCGTCTCCAGGTTCAAATATCAATTCACCTGAACTAGCATAAGAAGTATATATAAATAAGTCAACTACAACAAATTAAAGACATATAAATGGTAGATTAACCATAACACTCTCATAACATTGATCATTACTGAAAGTTTTCAGAAATCACATTTCATAAGTAAAATTTCAATACAAAATATTCATATAATACTGATTAACTGAGAAAAATAGATATTAAAAATGGATAATAACCAAATTTGTGGCTTATAAATAGCTCTTCTATTTTATTTCTTTTTTCAGTCACTAAAGAGAGACTTAGAAATTAGGTATCATATAAAATTATGGTGAGATAAAGACACTCAGCATAAAATGTTGAACCTACCTGGGAATAAAGTCAGACTGGCCAGAGATGTAGGTCAGTTCATATAGGTGTGAGTGGGTGGCTCCCACCAGAGCAATCAAATTCTTGCTTGAATTAAGGGACTTTACTGTAACAGAGGCTGCCTCAAGTGCAGAAGGTGCTTCCAGAATAAAAGAGAACTGATTCAGCTCTGAATTCCAGCAGTAAAGAGCAGACACAGCTTGGCCAAGAAGAAGTATGTGGACTGCAGGAAGGAAAGAAAAGGCAGAGAGAATAAAATGTCAATGTCATATCCCACACTCCCTGCATGGGTAACTCAGCAAAACCCTCCCACCTCTCAAAGTTCCTTTTTGATTACTGAAGTAACTAAATACGATTCAATTTCTGAAACAACTGGATAAAAATAATAATTTGTAAATACCGTGGAACAATCAAGTCAGCCTGACAATGTACTCACAATCCACTTAATTTAAAAAAAAAAAATCACTGGATGATAAAACCCAATGGATTCTGGATTCTTTTATATTCATCTTAATATTTAGTTATTTATTGGAGACCACGGTAGGATGTTTTTAAAACTGAAAAATACTCATAATCCCACCACTAAATGTTTCAGTTTTGTATTTTTCTTTCCAGTCATCATCCACGTGAATTTATAATTGACCTAGTTATAAACAGTCTAAATTTAAAAACTTAATTAAAAAGCTTAATGCTATATTTCTAGTATATATATTATAGTTTTATATTTTGCTACATTCAGATTTATAATTTTAATGCATAGACACTAATCCATAGGGCTGACCTTTAAATATATTTAATAATTCCCCTACATTGGATGTCTACTGCTATTTACTAACTTTTCAATATTAGTGAGAGACAGGGTTCATCATTTTAATTATTTTCACTTGATAAATTCTTAAAGGTATCCGAGGATATTAACAAATTTATGATCTTGGCGTATATTCTGTCAATGCTTTTTGAGATGTTAGTAGGAAAACATGCTGTCAATAATTCAAAGCAATGGCATATTACTTGTATTTACAAAAATTAGAATGGGAGAGAGGGCTTACTGTGTACATACCATTAAGCAATCTTCAGACTTAAAACTCGGAAGAAAGGTGAGAAATCAAAGAGAAACATACACAAATTCCAGTACTTGGAAGAACACATCGGAATAGGAAGTTATCAAATAAGATTAATCAGGCATTAAAAGAGTACATAGAACCAGAACTCATGAGTCTCTTTTAACATTTTAGTCAATAGGTTAAAATGGAATAGTCCATATCCTTACTCTTAAATAACAAGAACTACTGATCATGTTTACTTATGGTAATTAATTTAAGTACTATTTCAGTTCAGTAACTGTTACATAGTAAGGATCAAGAAAGGCTGATATTAGTAAACTTGCATTTTTAAAACTAGTCAAATGTATTCAAAAAGCTCTGTGAAACTGTATATACATCAGTAAAGAGCAGACTCCTCAGATGAATCTCTACATCTCTCAAGTTTAACTGATTCTACAGTCTCAATCAAAATCATAAACTAAAGTATTCTGAACATCACTGATTATATATCTTAACCCTTGGAGATAGACCCTATTTGATTCCACACAATCGTATTAGGATAACAAGGCAGCGAATAGACAATCAGACATTCAGAGTAGGAAATGTCGGAGCTGCATATGTGTATGCAGAAACTACTTTCTCAGAAAATGGACATTTATATTTGTTCAAGATCATGAAATTAGGACACAGAATTTACAAGGGGAAAAAAATTCCCTAAATCTCTACTCTGGGGAACAGGATTCTAACTAGTCCTGATTATAAAATTCTCTTCCATTTAGCACAACTATTTAAAAAAGACAAAAATATGCCAAAGGAAGGCAACTGGATAAGATTATTTAAAAAGTAAGTGTAGATGAAGAGAACTTCTCTGACTAAGTGCTAGATAGATGAAGCATTCCTAACATTCAGAGATCTGGGAATGTAGAGAGGGACCAGCAAGAGACAGAGCAGCCAGGGAGGGCTGTATGGGAAGCAGTGTCCTCAGGAGGGAGCTGAGTTCCCAAGCAAGGAGATGAAGGGAAGATTCTGAGGAAGGTTTGACATACAGTGCAGCTGCTCCACAGGGCATAATGGAAGGGTTTGGAGAGTTGGGGGACGCGAGAGTTGAGCATCTCAACTGAAAATTAGGGCTAATATGGTGCAGAGCATGTTAAGACCACATGGAGAAAACAGTTTCTTTATCCCCAGGGATTTGGTCTTCTTAAAGGGTGATGAAACAGGGATAAAGCAAGGGATGAATTAATACAAGTGATGTCCAAAGGCCATGATTTCCAAAGGCGATAGTTCTGATGAAACTGAGAGTGCTCAGGTACTAGGGAGGGAGGGGTAAGTTTTTCCAGCAGCATCCAGAGCTTTGAGGATTAAATGAGATAAAGTGAGGCGTTAGAATAGGACCTGGGACATAATAAACATTCAGCAAGCGTTAGCTACAGATTTCCATACTTGCTGACTCCTTTTATCACATATTCTCCTTTACCTGCCCTTTAAAAAGTGGAATTCAGCAAAAGTTGGTTTGAAGGCCCCTTCTCTCATACTGCACAGTCTCTTTGTAGACAATTTCACCTCTGTCTGTAGTAAAATGACTCTCTTTATGCGTAAACCTCCAATGTTCAGCTGCAGTTGAGGACTCCCTTTTAAGCTCCAACCAGTTAACACTTATTCAGTATCTGCACATGAAGGACTCAAAGGCATCTCAATTTATCCCAATCAAATTCAGTACCTCTGTCCCCCAAAGCCTGGATTTTTCCCCCAGTGATCACCATAATGGCCAGAGGACTATCACCCATTCATTCGCTGCAGAAACTAGGGCTCAACCTGGACATTCTCTCTCACCTACCTCCCATGTCTAATCTATCATCAGTTCCCTTGGATTATGACTTGTGAAATAGCTTCTGAATTAACCCACTTCTATGATTTTGCACCCCTATCACCTACCACTTTCCAAGTTCAAACATTCAAGATATTTGGTCTGAACTGTGATGTAATTGTCCACTGAGTCAGCTTGTGTTCAGACATCCTCTCTTACCAGCCTCTAAGTTTTTCTCCTATTGGCACTCAAAGCACCTTTTTTAAAACACACACACACACACACACACACACACACACACACACACACTCACTCTCACTCACACCTGCACACAGTCTCTGTCTCTGTGTCTGTCTCTCTATCTCTTTCTCTCTCTGCAACCTTCTCTTTCTCCATCTCCTCATCACATTCTCATAAAAGGCACTCTAATACTTTTAGGATAAAGACAAGAACCCTGTAAGTCCCTATCTGCGCACCTGATTACTCCTTCGGTTTTACCCGTACCACTCGCCTCTCACTGCCACACTGGCCTCTTCCTGGTTCTTTCCTAAAAGCACATGCCCACTGCCACCCTCTGCCCTCTGCACGCTGCTGGAGGCTGCCTCGTGCTCAAATCTGTGCCCCATTAACTCCTACTCACCTTGTAGTTCCCAATTAAATGTTTCCTCCTTAGAAGGCTTCCTGAGCATCCCTTGGACCAGGACATGTCCTCTCCATTTTGTATTATGAGAGTATTTTTTACTTTCATAGCAGCTATCTGTTTGTAGCTTAAAATTTATTTGTGTGATCATATATTATGGTTCTCTTCCCTATCAGATGTTTAACTTCTTCAGGGCAGAAACTATATCTGATTTTGCCTATCCTTGTTTCCTCAGGGTCTACCATTGTGCTTGGCACCTAACTGGCACTAAAACATATCTATTAAATAATAAAGGAGAAAAGGGAGAAAGGACAGATGGGTTTATACGTCTCTGCAGTCTTTGTCATAATCATTCTTCCTCTTCCATTTAAAGAATTCAGTCACCACCCAATAATCTCTGTCAAGTCATTAACCAGAATAAATATGTAATTCTCATAGTCATGGCTCCAATCTAACACTTTTAATAAAATATTTGACACACTCAAAATAAGAAAGTCCTTGAATATTATTAATGCATAATTTTGGCTTTCAGGGGATCTATAATAAGCCATTCTAAATAATTACCTATAATCTTTCCATACTTCTACATCCTCAAGTCACAGAAACAAAAGAAATAAAGAGACTTCACAATGGGTCCCTTAACAAGCCTCTGGCAGAATTTTTCACAAATTCTTTTAGAAAGTATGACTATTCTCTTTTTTTTAAGTCTTTAAAGGGAATTCTATAACTTCAATTAATGGCCCATTCAGGCAGCACTCTTCATCCTTAAAAACACTCATTAGGGACTATTTGCATTATAATAAGTGATTCAAGTAGACGTAGTTAGTCCACTTGAAAACTTGAGGTAAGAAGAAGCAAAAATTCTAAAGACACAAAATTAGAGACAAGTAGACAAAAACTAAACAAATCCTTGATGAAAGCTATGTGATTTACTCAGTTAATGAACTGCCGAGTGCATGATAAGTCACAGAGTTGTATATCATAGGGTGACATCACAGACTGACGGTCTGGCAGAGGCTGACAATGTAAAGGGAAGTTATTTAAGAAGAGGATGAGCAAAGCAGACAGACCCAGGACTGACTGCAGCGTGAACTGGTGTGGAGGCTGGAAAACATGTGCAGAACGTGGGGAGAACACGGCATGGACGTATGGGAGGACGCAGGGCTGAGGAGGAGGGAGTAGGACATGGGGAAGCAAAGGACAATGAGATAAACAATCTACTGAAAACGAGAGGTGAACAACCTCTGATTCCCGGTCAGCAGTGAAGGTGCCTGAAGGTGGCAGCGCCTAAAGGGTACAGCGCCTGAGAGAGAAAGCAGCAGGAGTAATGCAGGAAAACGGAGTCGGGCGTGAGGAGGGCTGTATTCCAGGACTCAGTTGAGCCCCTGGGACATGCCCCACCAGGCTGTGGTCCTTGGCTTTGCACAGGAAAGAATCCAAGAGCAAGCCACAGTTGAGTAAAGGTAGATTTATTTACAGAGATATATTGAAAGGCAAGAGAAAGGCCACAAGGTGTGGAGGTTGGATGGTCAGATTAGAGTAAAAGTAGGTACACACTCCACAGACAGAGCACAGGCTGTCTCCAAAGAGGGAGAGAGAGCGGGGTGGCCAAGAGGGGCAGTGTTGCCAGTTTTTATGGGCTTGGTAGCTTCATATGCTAATAAGTGGAAGGACCAGTCTAACTAGCCTAGGGAAGGGGCTGGGATTCCCAGGAAGTTGGCCATTTCCCACTGTGACCTTTTGTGGCTAGCCTTGGGACTGTCATGGGTGCCTGTGGGCATGTTATTCACTATGTTAATATGTTACAATGGGTGTATAATGAAGCTCTAGGTCTACTGCAAGTCAAATCTCCCACCATCTTGGGCCTCAAGGCCTACTGTGGGTTGAATGTTTCGCCATTCTGGTGTTAACTGCTGTGTTATTCCTTAAATGGCTGTGCCCTGCCCTCTTCCTGTCTCAGGAGGACACCAAAGAGAAAAATGCAAGAATAGACTCCTGTATTCATGCCAAATCCTCTACCCTCCTCAACTGCATTTACTCTGTAGGTTTTTTTTTTTTCACTGAAGTATAGTCAGTTTACAATGTTGTGTCAATTTCTGGTGTACAGCACAATGTTTCAGTCATACATGAACATACATATATTTGTTTCCATATTCTTTTTCACCATAAGCTACTACAAGATATCGAATATATCAAATAAGTTTATACTGTATAGCATAGGGAACTATATTAGGTTTTTAATTTCTGTGAGTTCAACTACCCCCATGTGTCGACCTGTCCTCTTACTGATCTTCCAGCCTCAGCTCCTCATCTCTAACCACCCACTAGGGGATCTACATCACTTTGGCCTGGGCAGCTACAAACTGCACCCAGCACATTCTACACACTAAAGCCAGGTGGGCGCATAAAACGCCTTTGATCATCACCAACCTTTGAAATGCCTTCAAGGATTTCTCCACTTCAGTAATGCTCAGAGCATAGTCCGTGGATCTCTAAGAGTTCCTGAGACCCTTTTAGAGGGCCTGTGAGGGCAAAACTGTTTTCTTAACAATACTAAGATGTTGCCCACTTCACTCACTCTCTGAGTGCACAGGGGGATTTCTCACGGCCAGATGACTGGTATTACTGCAATGGGCTCAGAGATGCAGACATGGGGATCCAACTATCAAACCAGACGTCAAAGAGATTTGTAAAAACAAAAAAGCAACGCCACTCTTCTTACAAAGTTCTTGTTTTGGAAAATCTAGGGTTGTTTTTTTTTAATTAAAACACCTATTAATTATGTGCACAGGTGATGAGTTCATTTTAAAATGAATTAATATATATCTTTTAAATTCCCCAGATTTATTTTCTAATATAATAAATATCAATAGATAGAATCCACACAAACAAAAAACTCTTTGAGGTTCTCAAATTTTTAAGAGGGTGAAAAGTTTCTAAGACCAAAAAGTTTGGGAACCACTGGACTACCCCTGGACACAGTTCAACCCAAGAGCCCAACACTCCAGACCTTCCCATACAGGCTCTGCCTAGGTTCCCAGTCCTGCCAGCACCACATTCCAAGTCCAAGCCTCTGTCCTCTCACTGCAGTCTGTTCATTGTACACTCAATGCCATTGACACTTCTGCCTTTCTCTTCTGCTCACACCTTCCCCCTTGTCCACAGTATTTCCTACCAATCTCCCCAAGCATGGCTCAAGCTCCCCTCTGAGACTTCTTAACCACTCCAATTCTATCACTCACACAGCAAATGGTATTGGTACTCCACCTTGAATTATTATCTTAATACTTTTCTTGCCTCTCCAACCAGACATTAAACCTTTGAAGACAAGGAATTCTTCATAACTTTAAACACCGACTTACATATAACGTCTAATTAATACATGTTGTTCAATTTACGCTGAATTGCTGTGCCTCAGTTTAAAAGTGGGACTCTGATTCATCCAGACTTGTCTGCTGAGCCTCTCAGGCTTGGCTTCTAAGTTTCTCTGGGCACCTCAACAGAAGACACTGATTATCAATACTCTGTGAAGCAGCCCTCAATCCCACCACGCCAACTGCCCTTGGCTTCTTCACCTACTGCCACTAGCCCACCCAGTAATTTCTTACCAACACTGAAATAATCCTACAGCCTCCAGACAGCACTAACCCCTTGGAGTCTCAGTAATAGACTTTGTTTCCAGAAACCATTAAGATTTAAAATACTGCTTATATTTCTGACATGTGGACCTAAAGTACAGAGGACCAAGAAAGGACTTCAGACTGTAGAAGGAGGTGGGGAGAGTGAAGGAGGACAGCAGCATTTTCACAATCACTTTCTGACTTTTAAAAAAAAAATTCTCAGATGCAGATACTTGTTATCACCTTATAAACACCTTTATATTTAAATATATATTTGCAATGTCACACTTCATGTCTTCCCTAGACAAAAGAAATGTATTACCTTAATTTAACTTTCACTAATATTTTCTCCCATATTTTAGTCATTCTGATTCTTCTCAAGCACAATGCCCATTTTAAAAGCATCTATCCTTTTGAAATTCTAGTATTTCTGGAAATACTATTATAAAGATCTTGATTTTACATCCTTACTAAAACACCCAGAATCTGGCAATGTGACAATACTGCTAATTCAATGAGATTACAATCTTAGATTTCCACTCTGCCTTTAGGATTTTTTTATCAGTTTAAAAGCCCTTACCTATTCCTGAAGCTGGTGTGAAGGAGTGGATCTTATTAACAGCAGCAAAATCCAGGGATTGAAAATATCTGAAAGAAGCCTTTCCTATCTCCCAGATGAAAATTTCAATTGAATTCTGATCTCCTACAATAAGAGAATAAAAGTCAAATCTGAAGGCAAAAGTTACAGGGAAAAAATGACAAAATTACACAGTAAAATTATAATTAAAACATTAAATTTAGTTTAAAAACAAATTTAGTAGGACACTCCTCAAAATTCACTCAATTAAACAAAAATATGACTTACTAGGAAGTACTTCAAAAGTCTTTTTGCACTTACAACATGGAATACATACATAGTTAGCCACTAATCATGACCTGATACTAAACAGAGAATAGTAACAGGTATTTTCTTTTTAGGGATGTTGAAATTTTACCTATGAAAGTTCTACTAAACAGAAAAACGCATATTTGTTTTCAGAGAATACTTTTAAACTGTCTTATCAAAAGCTGCTTAGCGCTATTTCTTACCACCAGAGATCATCAATGACATTCCAAGTATAGTCATATAAAAAGTTACCTATTTGCACTCTGGGTGTAAGATCGTCATAGATCTTTTTACTTTACCCACTCATCCCCAATTTTATTTTAATATCTTTAACGTAGTGGTCCAGAACACCTCACGATTATGGACATAACATATAAAATGTTTTTCTTTTTTCCCAAAATCCATTTGTAGCCGACAGTCAATACTTACGTCCATCAAGAAACATTCTAAGGATTAGCTGCAAAATTATTACAAGAGCATTTTCATATGAACAGACTATATAATGCAAAAAAATTTTAACGATATGTATGCTTTGCAAGCACTGTATCTTCTCACCTAGAAAGACAGTTTTGGCAAAAATTAAGTAAATATCATCTCCTAAAGTCAAGGCTTCCACTTGTGTTGTCCCACTGATGGGCACTTCTTGAAAGTTGATAAACTCATTGCCAGACCACCTGAGTAACAGGGAGTTTGGCCTGGCATTTGCCTGGATAACGGCTAAGAACAGAGCGCCTCCTCTGGTGAACAAGGCCATGCTCAGCACACCTCGGACGGGGAGCATCTGATGCAACACGAAGCTTCCTCCATTCCATCTGAAGACCTGCAGGGAAGGTTCAAATACAGAACCCTCAGGACTAGGAACTTGGCACTTCTGAGAATTTAGCCAGTATCAGACGTTTATCTTCCAGTTACAAAAATACTTTTGTCAATGAGAAAATACCAAAACTGGCCCTCCCTCTCACTGCCCACTCTCTCTGCCAGTGTGTGCGTATGTGTGTGTGTGCCTGAGTACACACACACAGACTGAGTGGAAAAGAAGTCATCTGGAAATAAATCAATTTCAAATATACATCTGGGCAGGGGTAGGTGACAGCAAGAGAAGAGGGAAGACAAAAAAAAAGAGAATTAGTTTAAATACAAAAATTTTAGAACTGGATAAGAAATGCTGTATTCTAATGCTGTATTATCAATACACACTGCTCAAGCCATATAAAGAGAAACACCTAAACGTTTCAGTCCTGAAGGTGGCAATGCATACAAGGTTTCACGTGAGTATTCGTGTATTTAAAACTAAAAATTTAAAAAACCCCAATCTATCTGATTTCTTATGTAATGTGGTCAATTTCCCAAAGAATTATATTTATTCAGTCAGTAACTGGGAACCTTGCATGAGCCAGGCAGTTTGCTAGAAGTTACAGATAGAGTGCCTTTTCCCTTTATGGATCTTACTAACAGCTAGGAAAAGGTAAACAATAAACACACCAATAATTAAATAAATGCCTGATTATTACATTGAGACAAGTGCTCAAGAGAACAGTTAGGATGGTATAACAGGGAATTATGAGTGTACTAGGGAAGTAAAGTTAGAAGGAACGACATGACAGTTTCTAAGGCAGAAGACGTGTGTCATAATCTGAAGACTGGTCCAGCCAGAATGAAGTTGATGGCATCGGGGAACTGGGGGAACAAAGATAAACCTGGAGAGGTAAGACTACAAGGTACCTTTTGTTAAGGTGATCATGTAATTTATCACAGGGAACCCTGAGAGAGTGAAGGAGACAACCTTAGCAAGTGAGTCAGGACAACAAGCATAATCCAGTACTGTGCTGGGCCAATAAGAAGATAGGGTTATCCTATTTACAGTCCAAATTAAATAATTTGGAATCTATTCCAAACATAATTAGAAATCACTGAATAATTTTCAAATAAGGAACAGCAATGAATTAATAAGGGACAACAATGAATTAATATTTTTAAAAGATTGCTCCAGTTCCTTGATGGAACATGGATCTGAAGATATCAGAGAAGTTCAGAGACCAAACAGAAGGTACTCTGCTAGTGCGGTGGGACGTGCTGGAGACCCGGATTAGGGAGGAAGAAGGAGAGGTGAAAAGAAACATCTGTACTCAAAACAGCATCAGGAGACAGAATGAGAAACACTTTATAATAAATTAGATGTGAATGAATAACAAAGAAAAATCAAGAAAGTTGTAACCCAGCATTCTATCTTGAGCAATTGCATTTATAAGGCTGCTATTTCCCGAGATGAAAGCAAACACCTGAAACAAGTGTCACAGGGACAACTTCAAGTTTAGTTTGGGATATGTTAAATCTTAGATACCTAAGAGATATTTAAGTGGATATGCCAAAAGGCATTCTATTCTATGAAGCCTAGAATACAGAGGAAAGGTAAATCTGGAAGACATCCTATAGCTGATACTTAAAGCCACACGACTGATAAAATACTCAGTGAGTGAAGAGAAAGAAAAAAAATTTTTGAACCAAAACTGAACCTGAAAAAGTCCAAGGTATCTAAGTTCAGAAAAGGGAGAAGGAAGTGGTAATGGAGACTGAGATGGATGACACAGAGAGACAGAATGAAAACCTATGTGGTATCTCAACAATCAAGAGAAGAGATGGTTTAAATCTGAGGATGAGGCAAGTGTCAAGTGCTGATGGGAAGTAACGTAAAATAATGACAGAAAAATACCCACTATATTCGCCAGCCATCATCAGTGACTGTGAGGAAGTTTACAAAGCAAGCAGATAATTCTTTCAAGATTCTGACTATAGAGGGGAGAAAGAAATGAAACAGGAAGCCAAGGGGGATGAGATCAGGAGAGAAATTACTTTTTAAGCCTGGAGAGGCCGCGTTTACACTGACTGCAATAACCTGACTGAGAGAGAGGTGCTGGGAACACCGGCATGAGAGGGAGTAACTAACACTTATGAGGACGAGAGGGGCACCTATGTGAAGAGCCTGGCTTTCACATGAGAAACATTTCCTCCTGCACAACAGGCGGGAGGAGTAAGACTGGGTTTTGAGAGGGTTTCTGAATTTGGTGTTGGGAAGATGAGGAAGCTCCTTTCTGGTAGTTTTCATTTCAACAAAGTCACGAGCTGACAGTGAAGAGATGAGAAGCAGGTATGGGAGTCTGAGGAATGACAAAAATTATCAAATAAATATCATTAGGATAGTGAGATACAGTTTACTAGAGAAACATGGGATTTCCAGGGTGATGTTGAGTGCCCTTTTGGCAATGCTAAGCATGAATTTTCAGTGATTCCATCTATCCCGTTGTGTGATTTTTCTCCACAATGTTTTCTAATGCAATTAAATTCTAAAATTAAAAGTTCATGCTTATTATTACACTTGCTCTGGCTCTTGAAGACAATATAATACTCTTAACTTTTATCATTTAAAAACTGACTGTGACTAACCAATGTCTATATTCTTCTTTACTACTTTACCACAATCAAATGATGGTTTTCTTTTACACTAAACCTACAGACTACATCTTTGATGTGTTTCAATTATGCTATCAAAAAGAAAAAAGATTCATTTTAAAAGAATCAAACCTGAGTTAATTCAGAATCATCTCTTTGACTCGCAACAATTAAATAATCTTGACTGTCTGAAGTAAAATACCTTACTTGAGAACTTTGTGAAATAATGATCGTTTGTACCTGCAAGAAAGACAGAACAGCGGGAATAAAAATTTAAAGGAAAATTTAACTAAGAAAGGCTCTAAATACAGTAACAGTATAAGTAAATATTTGAAGTTCAAAACTTGAAAACTCCTCTGATCCCTAGCTGTGCCTATTGAGGTGTCATTCCAAAGCAGACAAAAATATCCCTGGACTAAGACACTCCGCCAAAATGTGTATCAACCTGTTTTTAAGCCCTTTTAGACCTTTTTCACATTAACAGAGAATGTACACTATCTTGTATTCAGATCAATCTCACGAATCTGATTTGTCTTTAAATTAAGCAATCTACAAAATAAGTGAAGTTTGTTTTTTTTTTTACCAGGAATAATCTGAATCCAGATGTGAGTGTATACACACTATTAACAGAAGGCTTTTCTTCATTTCTTTCTTCATGAGTAATCACAAAGTAGGGAGAAAGACCAATATTAAAGGCCTCACAGGTTTTAGGATTTTCTATACTTAAATCCTAGGAAACAAGGAATAACAGTAATTCATGAGGCATCCAAAATCCACATGTGCATTTTAGTTTGTGTAGTGTAAAACAGGTTATGTTTACCTCAAGTGGAACAAAAATCCCCTGCCATCGGTAAACAGTAGAAGACAACTTTCTTAACATTACACCATAAACTGAATCTTCCAAAGTCAAGAAACACCAGCTAGAAGCAGATGAATCCAAGAAACTTTGAAATACAGAAAACACAACATCCATTCCCCCTGGAAAACATAAATCATGATTTGCTTGTGTAAAATCCTCTCCAAACTTCACCTATTCTAAGTTTATTGTTTAAACACTGAAACTAGTGAGTTTGTTACTACAAATAAAGACGCTTCCATGATCTATGTGCATGTGTGTATGAGAAAGACAGAGAAGAGACAAATTAGAGAACTTCAAAACAGTAACTAAAAATATCAATTTAAAAAGACAAGAAAAATGGTTAATACTCTGCTCAAAACCCACAAAGACTTTTCCAGAGTATATTTATAAATAAATAGCAAATGTGTATCTTACAGGAAAATATGTTCACAATGGTTTTTATCAGCTTTGAAAATATAACTGAGAAATTTTAAAATACATATAAAGATGACAAAAATATTACTGAGAAATTTAAAAATAATAAATATCTTTTATGGAAACATGTTAAATGTTAGCTTTTAAAAACTTAAACACTATTCATTTGAAATTATCCCCATCCAATGATTTCTAGCTTTACATGTTATATATTTTATGAATGCCAAAGCAGACTCATCTCCTACAAATGGCTTTCAAGTATTATCACCTGCTAAAACAGGTACATGTCCTAAAATTCTGTACAATTAAATGGAGACAAAAAAAAACTCTATCTAATAAAGAACACCTTTAAAAAATCTTCTATATTCTATTATATGACAGTTTCCCATAGAAAGTTCTTTTTCATCTTCCATGGTGTGAACATGATGCAACAAGAACAAATGTTACACTTGAAACCTAGGGTCTTTGTAAATTATTGATCATTTTTAGATTACCACTTCAAAAAGTCATAATGTCTATGCCTTTTATGTGCTATCAATTAGTGATTTTCTTTCCCAGAAACCCATTATTCTAAATTCCTGCTTTGCCACCTTTTAAAGGTACATCACAGCTTTTGCATTAAGAGTCTGAATGTTTTGCAGTGAAGTCCTGACCATATGGTAAAATCCTTCCCTACTCTAATTCAGGAAGACGGTGAATGAAGAACAAACAACGCCTGCTGACATTTAAGAATCTCCAGCATATACTTTCAAAAGCATTTCCACAAAATATATGCAGAGTCCAAACTCTAATGAGGCAACTCCAAATTAGAAACCATAATCTTTCTTTTTTGGATCCCATCTCTTCCTGCCTTCCAGGCAATTGTACCATTATTAATTAACCCTCTTTCTCTTCTAAATATTCCATCCTTCTCTATCTACTAGGCCTTTTCCATCAGCATTTACATGTGCTTAGGCCTCACCAAACTAAACAAATAATCAAAAAATCCTGAATCCTACACTCCAGCACTACTCTTGCTAGGTCCTACCTTCTCAGCCAAACTTCTTGAACTAGTGGCATATATTTGAGGTCTCCATTTCCTCGCCTCCATTCAAAATGTTATTCGGCTAGCATCCATCTATACAAATAGCTCTTGCCATTTCATGTCTACTATATTGCTAATTACAACAGTATTTTTTTTCAGTTCTCCTGTTACTGTATTTTTCACCAGCAACTGACACAATATATCTCCTTTCTTTTTAAAATGCTCTTCTGCTGCTGTCTGTAATCCCACCTTTCCCTGAGTTTCTCACCAGATCTTCTAAGTCTCCTTCTCCTCGCCCTAGCCATTCAATTTGAGGCTTCTCAGAGCTCAGTCTGGGCCCTCTTCCCTTCTCTATCTTCAGTCTCACTTTCCAAGTGTTTGCATCAATTTCTGTGACTTTAAAATCCATATGCATGCTAAAGGTTCCCAAATTTCTCTCTTCAGCAGAGATCTTTTTGAGTCTAGACAGACTCATAGACATGGAAAATAAACTTACGGTTACCAGGGGAAGAAGGGGATGGGAGAGGATAAACAAGGGATTCGAGATCTGCAGATACTAACTACTATATATGTGCATATATGTGTGTTTGTGTGTGTAGCACAGGGAACTATATTTAATAACTTGTAGTAACCTATAATGAAAAAGAATATGAAAATGAATATAGGTAAATATATGTATGACTGAACTATTATGCTGTACACCAGAAATTGACACAACATTGTAAACTAACTGTATTTCAATTTAAAAAAAGTTATTAACTCAAATGCAAATAGTTTACTCCCCTGACCAAAATAACACCTCATTCCCATTCAGTATTCCCTTTCTTACTGAATGGCATGACTCTTCATCCAACTGCACAAGCCAGAAACCTAGGAGACATCTCAGGTAACTTCTTCACACCCAATCCATCACCCAGTCCAAGTTACCATCATTTGTTGCCCTTTTGTTTGTCTCCTTTATCCTCTCATTTCTCCTGTGCCGAACTGTTCTTTATATGGTACCAAGAATGATTATCTTCAAAATGCAAATATGATCACACCACCCACATATATGTACATGGTAATCTTCCCTCATACTTGGCCTACTCAGAGACTTTCCATAACCTTAGAATAAAGTCTAATGCATGCGACATATTCAAGTTCTTCAATGATCTGGTCTTATCTCACTCTCCAAACTCAATATGCCCCTTTATTTCTAAACCCATTGTCTACTCTTCAGTTCTTCACTTATGCTTTTTTGTGCTTCTAGACTTCTGCTTTGATAGCTTTCCACGTTCTCCTCCATGTTCCTCCAATCAGGTCCTTGCAAAATCCCTACTCATCATTCAGTTTCAGTTCAAACATGAATACCCTAGTAAGCATTCCCTTATGGTCTCACCACGCTTAGTTCACCTTTAAAACATTTATTATACTTCAAACTACACACTGATTTTTACTTATTTGATTTATTTCCATCTCCCCCTAAATTCTAAATTCCATGAGATCAGTATCATGCCTGGCACAGGACAGGCATTCAATAAATATTTATGAATGCAATAAAAGAATTACATATCTGTTCTCCATTTTCAACAGATCTGTAAGATACAATTTATGGAGGAAATGTAAATCTTATACATGTAATCTTTCTTGGTTGCAGAATTTTGTTGTTATAAGAAACTAAACGTACTCATGCCAAAGGCTGTTTCAGAAACTGTCTCCCACTCCACACTCACGGTTAAATCAATGCCATTAGTACGTGACACATTTAAATACACAGTCCTGCTGGCTTCTTCAGTGTCTACAGAGGTGGCTCTAAAAGAAATAAATGGTTGCAGAAAACAGAAAAAGAATATAGTTTCTACATATTAAATATATATATATATAGCATTGCTAGTATATGTATAGTACACTTTTAAATTTACACAGGTCAAGATGAGAACCATCTACAAATTTTACGCAGCAACAAGACTTGACTCCAGAGCTCAAAAATACTCATTTATAAAGATTTTAAAAAGCACTATGATCTAATACTATGACTGTAAGAGAATACTGAGTCAGTAACTTCAGTAAATTCACATTACATATTCTAAAATAAATAAAGCTTTGTCATTCCAAAGCTTCCTCTCACATAAACTAAATACATTTTAGAGGAAAAAATGAATCAGGAAATTCTTGACATATTAATAAAACTATATCTATTGGAATATTTCTGAGATATTAAAAAATAAATATTTGTCAGTTTCCAGAAGGAATTTTAAAACTACAATCATGTTAATATATGTTTGAAGAGTCAGTCATTTGGTTTGAGCAGCTAAGTATAATTTACATTATTCCTTGCTTTTTAATATTAAAAACATAAAATAGTGCTTTCACCTGAAAGGGTAGATTCTGAGAATATAAGAATTCTAGCGACAGCATATACAGGACAAGCTAAGGTTACTGATGCTCTCTGTTACGGAAGGGCAAATGGACTCTCTGGATCTATCTGCTAGAGCTCGTTTTAAAAGTCCCCATTACAATAGTCAGAGATCAATTTTCTTTTGCATTATCTTCATGTTGAAAGGTATTTCCTACTTAGCTTCAGCAGTGATAATTTCTTTCTGAACAAACTATACCTATTTGCAAGTGCAGAGATGCTGAACAGCCCCAAAGGAGCCTGGTTTTGCAAAACTGTGATCAGTGTCTGAACACGTGCCCCTAGTCTAGCACCACCAGTCGGATTAAACAAGGTGCAAACAAAATGCTCATCCATCTCTGGTTCCGAGTCCAATATGGCAGATATATGCAGGGCCTGAAAACACAATCAAAAGGTAAAGTTACTAGAATACAGTATTTTTGCAACACACATATAGAGTAATGTGCTAAACATTTCTGACAACAAAATAGTACTTTTGGAAAACATCACCTCTTTTTTATGTTAATACTGGTCCTTATAATGTAATAGCTACAACTGTTTCAAGTTACAACTTTCAAGATCTTCAACACTGTGACATGCTCCACTGAAATGTCTAAAAATAAATATTTATGTCATTTGAAGATATCACTGAAATTGAAAAATTAAATTTAGGTCTTCAATTTTGCTACTTCTTTATCCTGCCCTAGCTATATAACTGCACTAGTCTCATTCTAGCCTAAGATTCACTCTTAAAAAACAGTTATACCATAGCAGGCACAAATTAGTAACAACTCAATGGATAAATAGTAACCTATTCAATGAAATGCTACTGAGCAATAAAAAAGAACCAACTACTCATATGTGTAAACAAAAATGCCGCTGACCAAAAGAAGTCAGACACAAAAAGAATCCACACTGTAGGATTCTATTTATAAAAAGCTCAAGAATCAGCAAAATGAGGCTTCAGTGATAGAAACCAGAAAGCACTTTCCTCTGGGAAGGGCAAAGGACAAGAAAGAAACTTCCGTGTGATGGTAATGTTTCATATATTAATCTGAGTGGCTGTTACACTGGTGTATACATATTTTTTAAGTCACTGGGCCACACATTTAACTTTTTGTATTTTACTTTTTATACCTCAAAATAAAAACATGTGGGAAAAAGACAGTTACGTAGGTGAGAGAAAAATCTATTTAATCCAAATTTGCTCCAACATTTAATTTGCATAATAAACAGAAAAGTCTTTAAGCACCTTTGACAAAGTCTTTTAAGGAAAAAAAGCCACAATAAATTATAATAATAAACTAAAAATATACAAAAAGTTGAATAAATGAAATAAAATTCAAAACATTTTTAAAAGGCATGTGAATGTAAAGCAATAGCAAATTCATAAAATACTTCAAATCTGAATTCTTTTTATCTGTATCAAGATATGTGTTCTTGAACAATCAATTAAGGGTCTGAACTTCAAAAAACATGAATAAATTGGACAAATGAACATGAATTTTAAAACCTACTGAAGTTTACACAAACTGATCATAAACAAACTTATTTAATTATTAGATGGACTATTTTTAAATAAAAGAATTTAAAATTTTTTCAAACTTTAAAATTTTAAAATTATTATACTTTCTACATCTGGCTTGAAAAATATCTTAAGCTAATGCAATTAGCTATTTTAAACTTAAACTGTGTTTTAAAAATAAATTTTAGTAGCAGAAACAAATTAGTATACAGAAAAAGAAGTTTCAGAAGGTAAACCTCCATAAGTATAATTCATATTTATGATTAACCCAAATCTAGCATTTTTCCTCCAATTACCTACTCCCGTTCACACAGGGTACTTGCTTATCAAACAAGCAGTGTGAAGGAAACAGTTATATTTTCTTTAAGGAAAATGTGGCAAAAGAATGGCTATGGTTTAACAACTGCAATGAATGGTTTGGAGCTTCTTGTAAGTTTATGATTTACAGACGATATAATGTGAAGTATGCCATTTGAATATATTTAACATTTAAAACTGCAACATGCACATTTTCTTTATCATTTGCTCATTCCACTATTCTGTTAATGGAGCAAATTTCTCCAGCTGCCTGTTACGCAAACAAGACAGCACTACAGCACTTTCTCACAGTAATCTAATCATACCTTAACCTATCACTTAAGATGCAATTTTTCTTTCAAGGATCTAGGGTGCTCCTCCAAGAGAAATTCATTTTGTAAATATTAATCGTTCATTCTCATTAAAGGTTCATACTGTACCTTGAAAGGAACACCTTCTTCTAAAACAATGTAGCCTTTGGAAGGAGTCAGATCTTTAGACTCCACTAAAGAATTCACTTCTGTCACAACGAACTGAACTGTAACAGTTCCAAAGAGTCCTTGCGCAGGTTCCCGAACAATGTACAGCATCGCAACACTCTCCTGTATGTAGAGAGCTGTTGGTTCTCGCAGGAAGAAGTGCTCACTGTTGTTAAATGACAGGACTCCAGGGCCATCATCATTAGCAAGGACAGTAACTAAGGCTGTTAAATAAAAATATTAAAACAATGAATGAAAACAGAATGGGTTATAAGTAGTGGTGACATGTGGATGTTTCATTGTAAACTAGGCCACCTCTCTTCTAGATCATCTGAAAAACAAGAGAAATTTTAAAAGGCATTTAATGGAATTCCATATTCACTGATGCTACAAATAAAAATAGCAACCTTGAAATAAAAGGCAGCTTCCTCAATCTGGTGAATTGTTATCTCTCAGAGGACAACAGCGAATACCAAACTTAACACTGAAACATTAGAAGGGTTGCCATTAAAAACAGAACAAAAGAAAGTCTGTCATCATGCTATTATTACTCAGCATTGTCCTGGAGCTAACAGCCAGGTAACAAGCGTAAAAGCAACAAAAAGAAAGAGTCAGCACCGTCATTATTTTCTAGACACCATGGCTGCCTTCTTAGAAAAGGCAAGAGAAAAAAATTATCAGAACTATTATAGTAAGAGTTCAAAACATAGGCCGGGTAACCTTCAGAAATCAAGAGCTTTCTATTTTTTACCAGCACTAATAATAATGTTAAGAATAACAACTGAAACAACTAAGACTGTTGAGAACTTACAAATTGCTTAACCTGTATTAGCTCATTTAATTCTCACTCTAACCCTATGGGGCTGACTCTATTATTATTCTCATTTCACAGAATCGATGACTGAAGCACAGATGGGCCAATCTGTGGAAGCTCACAAGTTAGGACCCGGCAGGACTGGTGCTCAACGCTAGGAATTCTGCTTCAGGGCAAGCCTTCTGAAAGATTATTATAATACCTCTATATACCAGGTATAACTATATAAAATATAATAGAAAAGGGACCTCGTTCATAATAGCAACAATACCTAGGAATCAAAGTAAAAAAATAAGACTTATAAAAAATTATAAAACATTAATGTGTGACTGTGGCAGATGCTGTCAGAGCCTCGCCCAAAACCCTCAGCTCACTCTTGAGTCACTTTCAGCAGCTCTGTTTGCCCACTGGTTTCTATCTACCCAAGAAAAGCATTAACTCATGCAAGAATCAGGCCAGAAAGCCAGAGACTACACACCTACGACTGATTCTCAAAAAATGAGGAATAGGAATTGATGGCTGAATATCCCAGCTTCCTTCCTTCTCAGTAGGACAGCTCTGAGCTTTATTCAACTCAGTGTCTAAAAAGGACCCCAGAAAGACTGAGCCCCAGTTGCCCACAGCAGTACCATTCACTGATGGTATATCTCCTATCAGTTTTCCTCTCTCTGTCTCACGTATTCGATTCTCATTATGTCTCCAGAGATCACCTCCCACATAAAACTACTTCTGTCCAAATTCTTGTCTCAGGGTTTGCTCTTGAGGGAATGAATACAAAGTAAGGCAATGATCTAAAAGAAGATCACAATTAATGGAGAGGTATATATATTTCTAAACAGAAAAACAGTACTATAACAATGTTGAGTCCATCCAAATTAATCTAAAATTTCAAACTCAATCAAAATAGTTTTTTTAATGAACTCAATTTTTGACTCTAAAGTTCATATGGAAGAGACCATTTGAAATGAGATGATTTAGAGTTAGAAAAATAGAAAGCATTTGGCCTGAAAAATAACAAAATGTACTTTAAAGCTATGGCAAACAAAACAGTATTTTATTATAGCACATTAACAGGCAAATAGAAAAAAAAAGAGCCAAGGAAAAACAGACAGATAGATAGACAGACACACAGACAGACAGATGGACAGATATAAAAATAAATTTTACACTGAAAATCAACACCAAATGAATGTCCCATCTCTATATGATAACAGAGTATTGATTTTACATTTCAGAAGAAAAATAAAGTATCCTTATCTCACTTACTACCAGTGAATACATCCATGGTATGCTAAATAATTAAATGTAAGTAAAAAGTATGAAAATATTAGAAAAAATAGCAAAATATTTTATAGCTTTGGGTGGGAAAGATCTAAATAAACAGAATTTGAAAGTATATCCAAAAATACTTGATACTTTAACTATTTTATAACAAAAGAGACCATATTAAACTTAAACAATAAATGAGAGAGTAGGAGAATATATGTTAACACAACATGCATTATGTAAATGTGTTAATAAATACAGCATATTTAACACAAGAAAAAGATTCACTTCAGAATATATTAAGTACTCCTATAAATCAATAAAGGCATAAACTACAGAAAAGCACATTCAGATATAAAAAAAACCTAATCACACAAATTAAACAAACAAACAAACAAACGAATAATCAGTATTAAACTCACTAATGAACAGGGAAATAAAGGAAAAAAATACACAGTACAACCACCTATTTCCTATTCATTAGAATTGGGATTTTTTTTTTTTAATGTTAAGGACCAAAGAAATTCCTGGTGCAGACAAGGATAAACAATTTTATACAGACACTTTGGAGTGCAGGTAACATAGAGGGTAGCTGATGTCCTTCCCACTAAACACCCATGGTAGTCAACAGATAGAATCTTAACTGCCCATACATCCAAAGATTTGTACACAAGGCTATTTACTGGAACTTTATGAAAGTTTGGAAATAGTATAAAGGTCAATTCATGGGGCCTAGTTTAAGAAATTACTTAGTATCAAAGCACTTAATGTTTTGAAGATTTTTTTAATATTTAAAAATAGAAAATTACAACTGTAAAGTAACCTTGACAGAGCCCACAACATATTATTTCTTGCTACTCATACTGGTGGGCACGTAACCTACATAATTCCAATCAGAATTACATTAGGACTTTGTAGGAATGCTTGATTTTGAATACTCTCTCTTTTTTTGTTACACAGGATGTAGAAGAATGATGCTGACAACCATCAGTACAAGTAATGTTAACCTTGCAACGAGGCCAATATTCCGAAAGGCAAGGAGAAGAGACAGAAAACAACAGTGTCTCTGGGGGCATGCTAAGTCCTGGTCCCACCTCATCTAAAGCTACATGTCTCTTGACTCCCAGATTAAATGAGCCAATAAATTATCTCCATTTAAGTCAGTTATAATTGGGTTTTCTGTTGTTTCCATACAGAAGACTCTTAACCAATGCAGTGTCCATTTCTACAACCCTTTACATACAACCTACTATGTTCCCCAACAATGAGAAGAGTTGATTTTCAACACTCTCTTTGAATTTGAAACAACGGCCACAGCCTCAAGAAAAAGTTCTGGCAACTTAGAAATAGCACTTAACTTTATCAATATGACAATAAAAGTAAAAAGCAGTTCTTGGGTTACTCACAATTCTTTCTTTTTTTTTTTTTAACCACACATCAGATTTTTTTCACAAACAGGTCAATAATTCAGGAATACAAAGGTAAATTAAAGGAATCTCAAAAAGGTGTCAGCCACTAGCTAAAACAAGGGGCTGAAGAGTCAGTCAACATTCAGTCTTTTAAATCCACTTACCTATCACCACAGGGAATTAAATTAAGTGGCTTTTTTAGAGCTGTTTCAATCTTAAAGTTCAGTACTTCTACGAGGTTTCCTCCTCTGTCTCTCTTTTTTTTAACCTTCTCTAAGCAGTGAGCATGGTATCTAACAAGCAGTGACCTTGGATGACTTTTCCTAACAATGTCAAACTGCTCCAACCAAAGAATTCTGGCTCCCACAATCTGTCTGAAGCATCAATACACTTCAACTTTATGTAGAAACACTACAGCAGTTAGATGACACTGAAATTGCTAACTTGTCATTCCTTCTGCTACTAAACAGAAAATCAGAGCAGAATTCAAATTCCAAAGGGGAGACATTCACAAATTAAATAAAATGTACAATAATTGCAGAAATCACTTAATAATATTTTTGCTACCAACCTACTTTTTTGATTTTTACACACACGCCGCACGCACACACACAAAACATACAGGCTAGAAGCACTGTTACAATGACATGAAATTCTAAAATCATTAACTTAAAATATTTTCACTCTAAGCACAGAAATCCATTTAAGTCTCTCTAATCCCTCTACAACTGCTTCCATATTACAACAACAGCAGAAATGAAGGAGTGAGAGGGAGCTGTGTATATGAAATGATCAATTACCTAGTATATTTTCCCCCAGCTCCAGCCCAGGAGAAGGATTTGTTAAAATCAGCTGAAATGTTTCATCTCCTTCTGGAATGTCATCATCAAGAATCATGATGTCAACATTTTTATACCCTTCTCCATCAGCAAAATGTAGAATCTGGTCAAAAAAGTAAAGTAGACAGTATTATATATAAATACACCCTGAGTTGTTAGAAAATGCTTGGAAACAAATACAATGTAGTTGTGAATATGAAATAAGCTGTCTATAGGGATTTTTTCCTTATTTTTTCACATGATCTCTTTTTATTTAAATTGACAATATTAAGTTTAAACAGTAAAAGTTCTACAGGAAGAAAAGCAAACATTTGACTAAGCAGTAAAGGACATGAAGAGACAAAATAAAAAGCATTTTCAAATAACAAAGGTGTTTCCCTAAATTAAAACAAAGAAATGAAAGAGTTAACATTTTCAAGAAGTATGAGAAATACTCTGGGAAGGTCATCTAATGATATAAATTCTTTAACACAATAACCTATGTTCTCCACTATCAAATATTGCAATAAGATAGTGACTGAATGAAACGAAATACAGAACAATCTTTAGGACAGTACTAAAAATGCAATTTACATATTTTATTAAAATAGTAAAGAGAACTATTCCACTTGAAAATCTTTGCTCTAATTTACTGTGGACTATTATGGTAGTTAATTATCTTTAGACTAATTTATTTACAGAACCTAAATCACTATAATTCTCAATGAATTCACCATTGGGGTAAAGATGTAATCCAGCCCCAGCTGTGCTTCCAAATTCTGGGCATACACAAACAGGGAAACGTGGCCAAGAGCCCCTTTGCTCCTCTGGGCTACCAGTGTTAAACTTTCTTGGGTTTCATTTACTTCAAACCTATAATAAAGAGAATACATCATTTTTCCTTATAAGCGTTTATTCAGTAGACAGTGAAGCATCTAAACCCCTAAAAAAAGGGCAGTCACGCAGCCTTGGGTTTACCTGCTGTGCTGCCACTGGATCATGCCTTGAGCACCATCATTGGCATCAATAATAATCTGTGCCGTCAAGCCCTCTGAATCTGAGGAAATGTGGAAACATACTTTAAAATAAGTGTAAATGATTAATGGAGAACTATCTGATTCAGAATTTTAAAGCCCACACCTTTGGTATTATATAATTCCTAATATAGAGGTATTGTTGATGTTATTCAAAAGATGTTTAAGAAAATAAGACATAAATACTTATAACACTCGAATGAAAAACTTTTTGCTAACAAGGACCACTGACTAATAGAAATCTACACTCAACCAAGAACAGTATAAAACAAGCAACCAAGGTTATGGTTTTATTTCTGTTATTTCAACCCATTTCAAAAGGAGAGGAAAATGGGGATGGTCACAAAGAGTAGAAAGAGAAGACAAAAGAAAGAGGGAGATAAAGGCAGGAGGTACTGCAGAGAAAAACAGGTGTGAAAAAGAGACAGGGATACAAACAGAAGCTGAGAAAAGTGGGAAAGATGGGGGAAGGTTAGGTGGCATAAAAACTAAGATTAAATTTCTCTTTTCCCTTTTTATTTTGTATTCTGTCCATCACGCTCAGTATGTTACCAATATTCATTATTCAGTCTTGAAATAGTAACTAAGCCTGTTAATGTTTTGTTCTTTTTTTTAAATATATTTGTCTTTTTTTCTTTTTAATTTCAGTGGCTCTACTGTACTCTACGATACGCATGACAGCTGCCTGGGCGAAGAAGGGGTGAGGAGAGTATAATTCTCTCTGAGTGAAAAGATCAACATTGACTAGGAAGGAATGTAAACTCAGTATCTGTACCCATCAAACCAGAGGCTACACCATTTCCTAGCTGTGTGACTTCAGCATGTTACTTAGCATCACTTAGCCTCAGCTCCTGCATCTGTAAAATGGGAAAATGTAAGGAATACTGGTACCAGTATACAAAGCACCTGAAACGGGCATTAGACAGCACTTACCAATGGCTAAACTATTCAAATTACCTCTAGTATGAGCATCGGAAAATATGATGTACTCTGTTAGTTTTCTTAGTATGAACAATAATCACCTTGTAACAACTGCTTGATGTAAACAGCTTAGTCATTAGAGTCATATATTTCTTTTGCAAAAGGATTGAAACTTTCCCAATAATAATAATAATAATATGTTAAAAACTGATGATTCCCTTCCGCTATTTTCAAAGTTGTATTGAGCCTCAGAAGTGAACGAGGAACCTCTATGCTCAGGCCACCGCTCTAGGCCCTGCTTCTCCCCCTTTAACCCAGACTAATTTTCCCTCTGCCCGGAGTTCTTCTAACCATGAGGTGGGGAGCAGGCGACCTCAGTGCTATTCACCACCAGCCGCCAGTGGGCCATCACATTTACAAGTTTCTAACAAAATCTCCAATATCAAACATTAAATCATAAACAGGAGTTTGTCTTTTAATAACAGGAGTACATCTTTTTAACGTAATCTACATAAATTTGTACTGAGGTACAAGTTTTACCTTTTAGTCTGTAATGAATTAACTGAGTCTTTTCTAAAGCATGAAAAGAAAAAGATAAAAAGTCAAAAAAGAAGCAGAGAACACAACAAACAAACAAATAAAAGTTTTGCTTAATCTAAGAGAAAATAAAAACATCTGATAGGCTGGAGAACAAATGAAAATAAATTAAATTAGTGAATTATTTAATTGTTAATTAATTAGCAAATTAAATATTAGAAGGAAAATGCCTTAATAATAACTAATTCTATTTTGAAGATTACAAATTAGGTTCTAAAAAAACTGCAATGCTTAAAAAGCATCACACAATAATTCTTAAATGTCTTTATGCTGTCCAGTGTACAAAATGATAATATATTATGGTCTCCAAATCAAAATAAATCTAAAAGCCCAACATATTTTCACATACAGCTGAGATTAAAAAACATCACAATGATCACTTCTGATCAAAAAAAAAAGAAAGAAAGAAAGAAACTACTTCATTTGCAGTGAGTAAATAGAGACAAACAAAAATCCCATCATACCTAGTCTAGGAGGAAATGAAGTTAAAGGAGCCATGATAAGTTCCACGTAAGTTAAATTTACGAGGAAATATTCTTCTAGTTCTGGTATTTCATCCTGCAAAAATTACATCCATTAAATTCCCTATAATTATGCTCTCAAAGTAATCACCTCTCACAAGCTGCTTTTTAAAATGATCTTATAAATATATGTACTTAATATACAGAAAATTTTAAAATGCAAACATAGAGTAGAAAAGATGTAAATTAGAAAAAATAAACATGTCTTGGCAAAGATTTTTTTTAGATTTGATGCCAAAAGCAAAAATAAACAAGTGGAACTATGTCAAACTAAAACGCTTCTGCACAGCAAAATAAACCATCAACAAAAAAAAGTCAACTAATGGAAGGGGAGAAAATATTTTCAAATCATATACATCCAAAACACAGTTTAAAAATCATGTAACTCAACAGCAAAACAACTAATAATCTGATTTACAATGCAGAAGAATGGGATACACATCTTTCCAAGGAAGATATACAAATGGCCAACCTGTACATGAAAAGATGCTCAACATCATTAATCATCATAGAAATGCAAATCAAAACCACAATAAGGTATCACCTCATACCTGTTAGAATGGCAATTATCAAAAAGACAAAACATAAGTGTTTTTGTGTAGGTGAGAATGTGGAGAAAAGCGAATCCCTGTGCACTGCTGGTAGGAACGTAAACTGGTGCAGCCACTGTGCAAAACAATATGAAGGTTCCTCAGAAAGTTAAAAATATAACTACCAGCATACCCACCCTGGGTGTATATACCCAAAGGAAATGAAAACAGCAGAGAGAAGAGGTATCTGCACTCCCATGTTCACTGCAACATTATTCACGATAGCCAAGATATGGAAACAACCTAAGTGTCCATCAACAAATGAATGGATAAAGATGTCATGGTATATATATAAAATGGAATACTATTCAGCCATGAGAAAGAAGGAAATCCTTCCATTTTCAACAGCATGGATGGTCCTTGAGGGCATTATGCTAAACGAAATAAGCCAGATAGAGGAAGACAAATACTACATGGTATTACTTACATGTATAATTAAAAAAAAAAAAAGAGTCAAACTCACAGAAAGAAAAAGTAGAAAACTGGTTGCTGGGGCTGGACAGTAGGGAAAACTGAGAGGGATTGGTAAAAGTATAAACTCAGCTATGAGATGAATAAGGTCTGAGGAGCTAATGTAAAACATGGTGACTACAGCTGACAACACTGTACTGTAAAACTGAAACTTGCTAGAGAGGTAGAACTTAAATGTTCTCACACACACAAAAAGATAAATAAGTGAGGTGATGGACGTGTTAATAACTAGATGCAGGGAATCCTTTCACAATGTGTACATGTGTCACATCAACACAATATACACTTTAAATATCTTATAATTTCATATTTTTTTAGGTTCTACATGATGCCATGCAGAATTGGTTAGTTATACTTCAATAAAGCTGAAATTTAAAAAAATAAACTATTAAACTTATACGTATGGTAAGTTATTAGGTTGAACCACGTGAAATTGCTAATATTATATCATTTTTGACCTAGATTAATATAATATGTAAACCAAATATATAAATACACAAACCTAATATATCTTACATATAATAAGAGGAAAAGATTTTAAATTACCTTAATAGCCAATGATTAGAATGACGAATAGAATAAAATCATGGAAAAAACACAGGCTTTGCAGTCAAGAAGACCTGGTACTAAATTTCTGTAACTTCAGGTGAGGTACCTAAACTTTAAGGCCTCAATTCTACCATCTTTATAGTGAGAGAAATAACAGCTACTTTGGGGATTCCAATAATGATTAAAAATAATGTGTATGGACTGCCTGGCCTCGAAAGAGTCCCTTCAAAGTGACAGATATTTGTGATGGTTAATTTTAATATAATATTACTATTAACCACCAGTCCATCCAAGAGCACTGACAATAAGGCGGGCACTCAAAATATGAGGACTAGCAAAACCCACATCAGTAGTGACTAGACAGCAAACAATATTTACATAGAAACTCAATGTATATATTTATATGAATATATAATATCACAACATACACTTGTCTCTTCATTTTATTTAATGGAGATATGTTCCCATGTGAAAAAAAATTAGAAAATGAAGGTCACAGCCTCTATCTTATATAATATACGGACCAATGTGAGTTACAGAATCAGTTATGTAAAAGGTACTGTCCCCCATCTAACCCATCTGTTCTCCACCCCCATGCAATGACTCTCCCCTTATCAACCCCCAGCCTGGCTTATTTCTGTATATCCAGGCTTGCAGCCTCTTAATCTTGCACTACTCTGTAACAGAAAGGGCTTCAAAGCTCAAGGGAAAAGAAAAAGGAAACTTCAAAACCCTGTGTTCATATAAGTAGACTCTGTAAACTAGACCCCTAAAGGGTGGCTATATATTTTCTGCTTTAAAACCCATCCCAGGGACACAAGGATGGTTCAACATACGCAAATTAATCAATGTAATACATCACATCAACAAGAGAAAGGACAAAAACCGCATGATCATTTCAATAGATGCAGAAAAAGCTTTTGATAAAATTCAACACCCATTTATGATAAAAACTCTCACCAAAGTGGGTATAGAGGGAACATATCTCAACATAATAAAAGCTATATATGACAAACCTACAGCTGGCATAGTACTCAACGGTGAAAAACTCAAAAGCTTCCCACTAAAATCTGGGACAAGACAAGGCTGCCTACTATCACCACTCCTATTCAACACAATCTTGGAAGTCCTAGACATAGCAATCAGGCAAAAGAGAGAAATAAAAGGGATCCAAATTGGAAAAGAAGAGGTAAAAATGTCACTATATGCAGATGACATGATACCATATATAGAAAACCCTAAAAGGTCCACACAAAAACTACTAGAGCTGATCAAAGAATTCAGCGAGGTAGCAGGTTACAAGATTAACGTTCAAAAATCAGTTGCATTTCTTTACAATAATGATGAATCAACAGAAAAAGAAAGTAAAGAAACAATCCCCTTTAAAATAGCACCCAAAGTAATAAAATACCTAGTAATAAATCTAACCAAGGAGATGAAAGACTTATACATGGAAAACTATAAAACACTGATGAAGGAAATTAAAGAAGACTTTAAAAAATGGAAAGATATCCCATGCTCATGAATTGGAAGAATCAATATTGTTAAAATGGTCACACTGCCCAAGGCAATCTACAGATTTAATTCAATCCCTATCAAATTACCCAGGACATATTTCACAGAACTAGAACAAATCATAATAAAATTTATATGGAACCACAAAAGACCTAGAATTGCCAAAGTATTACTGAAGATAAAGAAACAGGCTGGAGGAATAACTCTCCCAGACTTCAGACAATACTACAGAGCTACAGTCATCAAGACAGCCTGGTATTGGTACAAAAACAGACATATGGACCAATGGAACAGAATAGAGAGCCCAGAAATGAACCCACAAACTTTTGGTCAACTAATCTTCAACAAAGGAGGCAGGAATATACAATGGAATAAAGACAGTCTCCTCATCAAATGGTGTTGGGAAAACTGGACAGCAGCATGTAAATCAATGAAGCTAGAACACTCCCTTACACCATACACAAAAATAAACTCAAAATGGATCAAAGACTAAAACATAAGACAAGATACAATAAACCTCCTAGAAGAAAATATAGGCAAAACATTACCTGACATGCATCTCAAAAATGTTCTCCTAGAACAGTCTACCCAAGCAATAGAAATAAAAGCAAGAATAAACAAATGAGACCTAATGAAACTTACAAGTTTCTGCACAGCAAAGGAAACCATAAGTAAAACAATACGACAACCTACAGAATGGGGGAAAATTTTTGCAAATGAAACCGACAAAGGCTTGATCTCCAGGATATATAAGCAGTTCATACGACTCAATAAGAAAACAACAAACAACCCAATCCAAAAATGCACAGAAGATCCAAACAAGCAATTTTCCAAGGAAGACATACAAATGATCAATAGGCACATGAGAAAATGCTCAGTATCACTAATTATCAGAGAAATGTAAATCAAAACTACAATGAGGTATCACCTCACACCAGTCAGAATGGCCGTCATTCAAAAGTCCACAAATGACAAATGCTGGAGAGGCTGTGAAGAAAAGGGAACCGTCCTACACTGCTGGTGGGAATGCAGTTTGGTGCAGCCACTGTGGAAAAAAGAACAGAGATTCCTCAAAAGACAAGGAATACACTTACCATATGACCCAATAATCCCGCTCCTGGGCATATATCCAGAAGGAACCCTACTTCAAAAAGACACCTGCACTCCAATGTTCATAACAGCGCTATTTACAATAGCCAAGACATGGAAACAGCCTAAATGTCCATCAACAGATGATTGGATAAAGAAGTTGTGGTATATTTACACAATTGAATAACTATTCAAACATAAAAACCGACAACATAATGCCGTTTGCAACAACATGGATGCTCCTGGAGAATGTCATTCTAAGTGAAGTAAGCCAGAAAGAGAAAGAAAAATACCATATGAGATCACTCATATGTGGAATCTGAAAAAAAAAAACAAAAAACAAAAATACAAAACAGAAACAGACTCATAAACATAGAATACAAACTTGTGGTTGCCAAGGGGATGGGGGGTGGGAAGGGACTGGGATTTCAAAATGTAGAATAGATAAACAAGATTGTACTATGTAGCACAGGGAAATATATACAGGATCTTGTGCAGGCTCACAGCGAAAGAGAATGTGACAATGAACGTATGTATGTTCATGTATAACTGAAAAATTGTGCTCTACACTGGAATTTGACACAACACTGTAAAATGACTATAACTCAATAAAAAAAGTTTATTAAAAAAACTAACATATCTGAGTAAGTATCCATTTATTTATACTCAGTTACATTAATAGATTACATAGTTGAAAGAAGACTTACCTTAAAGTTTTATCAAATCTTTATGTCAAACACTGACATAGTATTACCTTTCATCTTACAGCTTTAGAGTTCTCACATTATTATATTAGGTCACAGGGCCATGATAATCAACAAAATAAGAATTACTGACTTCAGATGGTAAATGGTTTACAGTACTCATAATTTTGTAGCAAAAATCTCTTTCAAAAAGAGAACCCCCTAAATACATAGTAATTGAAAATTTTTTTCTAAGGCAATATTTATTCTCTCTCTCTTTCCCTCCCTAACCCCCCAAACACACACCATCTCCTACCTTCTCTATTTTCGTACTATTTCCATAAACCTCTTGGAAATGTATTTAGATAGTTGAAACACTAAGTCTCAAAATGCAACAAGATTTCACAATATGAAAAATCATTTAAAACACTTCAGTCACCAATGATTAAGTTTGACCATAATCACATTTTATACCATCAGCCTCTAGTGAGTCTCTCACTATCTCTAATTTAACCAGTCCTAACAACTAAGACGCTGAGCGACGTGGCTTTGCTATTCCAGTGAATCCTTTGGAGTAATCAAAATGCTCCTTTGGAAATCTCTGAGGCCAATGCCATCCTAAAGGGACTGCCCTAAGGAAATTCTCTTTATAGCAAGATGTTTCTGTAATAAAATACACAACAGCAGACTAGACTATCTAGACAAGAACAGAATCCCCCATGTGGTTTTAAAAAAGTCACGAAAAGAAAAAGGCTGACTGAAAGGCACCAGAATATTTAATCGATCTACGCTTTATCTGGTTATCCAGGTTTAATACAATAATAGTGAAATAGTTTTACCTCGAGTATAGTGATGTTGATGGCTGCGGCTGTTTCCCCTTCTTCTAAAATCAGAAAGCCAACTACCGGGACAAAGTCAACACCTGGCTCAGCTAGGTTTCCTTCTGTTTGGTTCTTTAGGCTCAACATTCCAGGAACTGTGGTATATGTAACATTAATGGCTCCTAATTGAATTGGATGGGAAAACATTTTATAATTATTTAAAATTTAAAAATAATATCTCATTATGAACATTTTGACTTTGCCTAGAAGGACCTACACTAGCTGTGTTACTGGCCCCAATTCCTCACCCCTTTCTAAATCGTTGGCCTTTACCATGTCATAGGTAACGGCTGAGAGATGACACCTTGTGGGCAAGGCATACTGCCCTGCCTCCAGACGTTCTAAGTTTGGCTGCATGACTTGTTTTGGCTGCTAGTACAAGGTAAAAGTGCTGATGTGGTTCTGAGCCTGCTTGCTTTCTTGTGTCTCTACTGGTTCCACGAGAATGAGAAGCATAGGAGTACAGCCTTCCCTGATCAAGCCCAGAGTCAGTTAGTGGACCCACAGCTAGCCTATTACACGTGCTGCTGAGATTTTGATTGTTTGTTACACAGCACTTTTGTGAAACTAGTTAATTCCTTTAATCTTTCAAAAATAAAGAAGTTATAAACTCCTGTTCTGAATTAATAAATACAATTTTTTCCTGTCCCTGATTTGTTTTAGCAATGGCTTTCATCGCCCTAAACAGAACATTTAAAAAGCATCCTCCTGGAAACGCCATTCATTCTACAGTAACACACACCTAGAGATCCAAATTCTCTGTTGACGAAAAGCTGCACTGTTACGTTAGCCTCTTGGAGCAAAACAAATCTTGATGCAAGAGCAAAATTTAAAACTCCATGTGGTTCATCGCTGGCTTCGACAGTCAGAACAGAGGCATATCCTTGAGCATCGAGCAGAGCAGTTCCTGCTGGTGGAACTCCTAAGAATGTCATGGACCACAAGAAATAAACAGTGATTTGGCATTAACTTCTAAATACTTAAACTATAACCCCGCTCTCTGAAACACATTAAAGTAATCAGAAAGTATTCTATTCCATTTACTTCTCTAACAGAAATCTTCTGGTTGACAAACAGTACCTACTTTATAGTTTTCTTTTTCTTAGACAGCAAATCATGAATTTATTTTTCCTTGGCCTATTATTATCATTATTTGCTATACTGATCATCTGAACTACAGAAACTGAGCAGAAACTGAAGAAAGTACCCAGACAATTTGCCCACAATTATTAAATCTGATTTATCCACATAACTGGTCCAGAATTCAAACTGATATGCTAGTATAAAATTAATTTCAGAAAAATTCTACCTTTGGAAATGTATTTTATTTCATAAAGAAATATTTAACAAAAATTTTAAAGGCTTTAATTGAATTCATAAAGGTAGGTATTTCCATTCTGAGCTGCTTTTTTTGGATCTAAATTTTTATGAGACAGACAATACTATAAGTAATATTTTAAAAATCAGTATGTATTTAATTGTTAAATATAGAGATCGCAACTATTATCTTTTTTCTGAAAAGAATAATATACCAGAGAAAAAAATGTAATTAAATTCTGCATTACCTTGTGTCCTGACGTCATACAAAATAACTTGGTATACTTCTTTCTCCTCAGGAATACTGTCATCCAACAAATGCACAGATATTGTTTTATTCAGTGACCCCTACGTCAAACAGAAAGAAATTCATCCCTCTATGTCACTGAACACAAACTACCTTCTGCTTTTATTGGCCTTATAAATTGTGCATCCAAATATACTTTCACTTACAGAGTTCCATGGCTTAAAAAAAATAGATTAAATAAAAAACTACTGTCTCATATGAAACCAGGCTTAAAATAGGCAGAGACTAAGTGTGGAAGATTCTGAGTGCTGAGCTAATGAATGCAGATTTTATCCAATGAGCAGTATAGCACTATTGAACATTTCAGACAAAGCAATAGATTTCAAAGGCAGTCATGAATGGGAAAAACTGGAGTCTGGAAAATAAGACCAGTGTTGAAGGGAAACCAGTTATTAGAAGTCAAATGTAGTACTCAAGACAGAAGGTTATAGGGGTTTGGCTTAGTATCGAGGCAGTGGAAATGAAGAGAAAAGAATTAAACACATTATCAAACAAGAATTCATATCAAGTGAGTGTGGAGAAGAGGAGATGATAGAGTTACAATAAAGTAGTGTTGATTTTCTATCCAAGAACTGCTTTTAAATACTTATTTTCCACCAACCGTCTTCTTTCAAACTATCAGAAAGAGCCTTTAAATATAACTTCAAAAATACTGTGTGAACAGGAGGTAAAAAGACATTTGTTTCTAGGGCTATATTTGCTGCTTCATAGGAATGAAACATTTAAAGTCCCAAGTGCATTTAAAGTTCCAAGACAGAGAGGAGTAAGAGAAGAGGGACAAGCAGTGTTTATCATCTCCAGAATGACACAGGTGACACCAACAGTGGGAGGAGGGCAGGAAGGCAGCAAGAGGGCTTGCCTCAAATACCAAGTCAACATCTTGTTTCCTTAAAGGAGACCTACCAAGTACTTAACAGAAAAATAAACCCCCTCCTTAAGTCTCCCTTTAGGTTTCTAAGCAAGCAGCTCCCTCATCAATCTCTCTCCATCCTAGAATTACATAATCAGAATTTTCCCATTTCCTCACAACACAGCTTCCTCCAGATATTTGCAGTAAAGCATTTTCTTTGTGGTATTACCTTGGGAAAGAAGAGTTGTCCAGTAAAGTTAGCAAAATTGAGTTCTAGGTTTTGCCCAATAATTTTCCAGTTAACAGTAACATTTCCTCGACCAGGGGGTGTTCTTATCACATGGAATTGTAAAATTTCTCCTGCAGGTGAAATGTACAGATTGATAAACGTTTAATGTAACATGAACTTAACATCTGAAGCCAACAAAACCCAAATCCCAAACATGCAATTGAAGCACCTTTTCCAAAAACATTAGAAAGGTGTTCCGTTTGCAATTGTCTAGAAGCTTTATACATGCTTACCGTTTATTAACACATTATTGTTTAACCCACTTCTAAATATTTCCACTTAGTAGAACATCAGGAAGTTCAACATGTAAAAGCTACAAAGGCACATGCTAAAATGGAAAACACAAACATACACTCCAAAACATGCACCAGAACATAAATGTTCTGTAAAGTAAAGAAAATTATTAAGTCCTCATGGTCAAAACTAGTAATGACATAAGTAAATTCTTCCTTCACTTCTCAAAAGGATACAAATTCCTTACACTGGTATGCAATGTGATTTTACACAATGCATGCATAAAAATGCTTGCAAATACCTGAAAATCACATTTCTTTAAATTGTAACTTACATATATCATCAATGATTTTGTTTTATAAAAAGAAATACAAAGGAAAGGTGTCAAATCTGTACATCAACCTCTGTAACTTTCCCAAAGTTACAGTTATCCTTCCTGGATAATTGAGGTATTTTAGATACTTTCCATTCCTGGCTTTTATCCTCATGTAATACTTTGTAAAAGTGAAGAAAATCTTAGTAGTCATTTCTTCTAAATGGCTGAAAGTGGAAAGTAAGCTCCTAGAGAGTACTGCTGTAGCCATCTAGCTTGCTGAAAAGATGCTGAATTCAAAAGTTTTACAATGAGGAGCACAAGTTAAGGTATACTAATAAACTGTATCACTAAAAATAATAATTATTATAAAAAGATAAATGAATTGATGCTTAAAAGGCTGAAAAGAACACATCCTTATTCAAATTTTAGAGCATAGACATATAGTTGAAATCCATGCATAGTCATTAAAAATACCACTTTTACTTAGTTATCCAAATAAGTAAACACTTCTGACACTTTTTAAACAAGGAGAGTAGAAACAAAATGAAATATTAAAACCCTTTCCAAGTATTTTTAACTGCTAGAACTTTCTTTATTCTTGAAGAAAATAAAATTAAATAATTATTTCTAATAAAAAGGTTTCTTAAATTAAAATACCATAAATTAATTAATTTGGAGATTATCTTAATTTCAATTACTAAAAAACAAAATAAAATTTTCATACTAAATTAAAGCACATATAATTTTAATGCAATAAATTATCTGGGGACAGCAGAAAATATAAGAAAGCAAAAACATCAGAAAGATTTCTAAATAAGATTTCCTCAAATACTTCAATGTTTAATGTACACATTTTTAAATGCTTCAATTCAAAAAAAATTTTTTTAATTGTCATTACATTAGTAGACTGGGACTTGGATGATGGTTTTTTGAAACATACAGGAATTGCTAATAGGAATCAGAGTGTCCAAAAGTTAGGATTTAACCGAAAGATGGGTAGAAGCAGCCATAATCGCCAGACCATTTCAAGTTTTTATACTTGTACAGCTCACATGAACAAAGGCAAAGGCACGACAGGAAAACCCTGGCGTCTCTATTGTACACCATGCAGAATTCCTCAAGCGTTTATTACTGAAAGGCACAGACAGAGCCTTGGCGTCATTAAGCTGTTTCACCTACTTTACTATCTGGTGACACAAATAAAAAGGTATACAGAGTCATGGTTTTCGAATTTTAAAAAAAGTCACAAAACAAAAGTATACTTCAAAAAGAAAATCATGGAAGTTTTATCAAGTGCTAAAAATGCAATGAGGATACAAGTGGCAAAAAAAAGTGTAGGTCAATAAGAATCCATGTTGAAGGGGAACCTGTAAACATCGCAATAAAAAATGTGGCTGTAAGGTGGTACAGAGATTTGGGAAAAATACACCATTAAAGGTGAGACTAAAAGTAAAATGCCAAAGAGAGAAAAAAGTAAAATCCTTCTAAAAACTTATTACATGTAAAAATACTCAGTCTAATACTACCAAATTAGTATCACCTGTGAAAATTTAACAAGTTACCATGCAAGTAACTTGCATGAATATACTGCGAGAAGCACAGTTTGAAACACAACACACACACATAAAAGGTACAGCACGTATTCCTTAAACACATAAATCTTGTAAGCCCACTGCAAATCAGGTCAACAGTGGGGACAGCGTGAAGACTTTCCGAACAGTCAAAACAGAGTATTGACTTTGCCCCTTTAAGGCCGACTGCCAAGAAGCAGGTCTATTTAAAATGCTTCCCAGGAAAAATTACCAGAAAGCTACCTTCTACCTAGAGGAGGAGTAAAAGAACAAAGAAAAAGAAAAAATTAGAAACAAATGTTTAGTTTTCTAAATATAAGGAAAGGACAGAAGGTAGGTCCTAGAGAGGGAAGGTAAAATTTTCAGGTAACAAACACTTTTACTGACCTGCCTTCTAGTTTTCACCCAGGATGAAGGCCTAAGGAGAACCCTCCTCTACCAGAGGGTCTGACTAACTCCTGGATGATTACCTTGATATGAAATCTAGAGCTCACTGAAAGGTGGTGGCACATTTTAACTCAAAGCAGAAGATCTACCATGTGGGCTCTAAGCCTAGCCTAACACAAATAAGAAATATGAATATCAAATTCATTCTAATAACCCAGAGTGTTTCATCTATTTGTTTCTAAAACAAATCAGGATTCTTTTTACAAAGATAAACATCAACTATGATGCGTATAAAAATAATGGAAAATAAACACAGGACACATATTATAACAGATTCATGTATACATGGTAGACAGGTACCATCCAAATGGACTGTGCTCTACAATAGAAAATAATTTAAAACAATTACAGAGATATGAATTAGGTGAAGCACAAACTGTCAATATGAACAGTTAACAAAAAAAGGTATTTCTAATACAACACTTTGATATATTTTATTAAAGAATCACAATTGTTCAAATCTTTGCCTAGAAAAGAATCATGCTGCCTCCAAAAAAAGGAAAATTTTTAAACCCACTGAACATGACATAATGATTATGATGCTGCAGAGCTGTGTGGAGTGAAACATCCAACACAGATTTAGAAATAGCACATCTATACATAGTTTGTAACCACAGTAAAAATCTACTGTCCCATATTTCTAAATTCTTCCGATTACATTTGGAAGAAAGTGATATTTACCACTGGGCATCTATCCAGTTTCTTTTGGACAAAAATGTAGAAATAGGATTCTAGAGAACTCAATACATTATTAAACATTAAGGCAATTTCTCCCCATGAACTGAAAATGCATTCTAGAGCCAGAAGTTCAGCAGAGTCCACATTTCAAATCTAATCACATGAATGAAACTCCAACACTAGGCCAAAAGCAATGTTAACATTGTTAACATGCGACATGGCATGAACTTTTCCACCCCATTTGTTCAGCAGTTATCTGTGAAGAATCACCATGAAGTTTTCATTAATTCATTTTTGTAAACACGTGCTTGACAGACATTTCTCTGGGCAATGTTGCAACAACATAAAAGAATACACACACAAAATACTGAATTCTTAGGTTCAACATCACATTTTTGAAAAAAGAAAATTAATTTAGACTTTAGGAAAAGGTTTAGGAGGAAAGGGAAAGAAAAGTGAGTAAAAAAATAGAAATTCTTCTCAGTTTTTATTTAGAAGAAGTAAAAAGTCTAGGGAGTACTAATTAATGAAAGCAATTCACTGTTTTATTTCCTTTACCAAACTCATGCTCATAGACTGATACGATAAAGCAGATTTTTAACCATGTGTTTTAATGACTCATCATTTGCCCTCCTTACACTTCCTACAGATTACTTCACTGTTGGAAACTAAAGACCACGATCTGATTTGCAGGTTAAATTCGTTCAGGGGAAGAACACAGGTACCCCTGCCTGCAGTTTCTCCAAGATGACGTGGTGCTCAACAGAAGAGCCTCCAACCCACCACCACCATCACCACCCAGACTCTCACAAGATCCACTTTATGACACTAGCTGTTTTACAGTTAAAATCTCTTTAAAGTAATCCTGGACATTCAAATATTTTTGTATTTAAAAAAAATCCCATCATATTGCTGAAAATTACATACCTAGTCTAGCTCTCAAGTCCTTCCTTAAATCTAATCCTTTCTGCTCCCTGAATTTATTTATACCCTCCATGGCGCTAACACTTTTGTTGTCTTCTTCTACGTTACTTTTTTCCCTGTATCTCTTCAAGAAAACAAGTCCAAAGTTCTCTACGCTTTAATCTGTCTTCTCCAGTTTTTCTTCTTTCCTTGCTCTCGTAGCCAATAAGCAGAATATCCCCTAAGGCAGTGCCTCCCACATTTAATGCAGTGAAGGACAAGGGGTTTTTGTTTGTTTTTTTGTTTTCTTGATCTATTATAGACTGACATTTTTGTAAAACACAATAAAATAAATTACTACATAATTTAAATGGCAAAAAGAACTCATACAAAATATAAGCCCATATAGATCACTTTTGGATATCACAACAAAATGCGATCGTTATACAAGTCTCTAGAAAAGATTCTTTCGTTGTTGAGCTCAACTTGTCACCAACCAGGAGCAGACACTTAGTATGCAGATGTCAGTTTGAGGACGGTACTCTGAGGAGCACTGCCCCAGAGGCCTCGAGGTCCTGTATTTTGTTATCCTTAGTTATTTGCTCTCCATCCCAAGTCCTCCTTTAAAACTCCTCTGCGTTAGCACTGTTCCCTCTAGCCCATTGGGGAATCTAATCTCCCTTGTTGCCTATATTAGTACGAGATGCACTAGTTAATTTTCTCTTCTGATAACTAATGAAGACACTCTCTTCCTCTGGTCTCTTCCCACCTCTCTGGCAGAGCCTCCTCTCCTCGCTCCTCTCTCCTTCGCCTTCTGCCCTTCCCAGCACCTTAGTCTGGTGTTCCACACAGCTCCACCCTTGACAACTTGCTTTGCTTCCTCTCTCCACTTAGATCTTTTTAATTTCCCTGATTTCAACTATGATCTCCAAAAATCCAGTTTCTAACCTCTAGCTGAAGATAGGGTCAGGTTCTCTCACCAATGCTCTCCTCTCACATGGACACTGTTACACAAATTCAGTATTCTTCCAACTCAGATCCTGAAATATTTACCCAAACTTTCTGCATTGTCAGGTGCTGCAGTTGACAAGCTAAGGCAAAACAAAGTTTCTTCTCACAAGGTGCCCTAGCGCATAAGCTTCGAGTTCAGGCAGCACTAGGTTTAAACTCTACCATGAATAACTACATGCTAGGTCGTCCCTCTAAAATTCAGTTTCCTTATGTGAAAATCCGGTGTGTATCATCATACCTACTTGATAGCTCTGCTGTTAAAATGAAGTGAAATAATGGATGTGAAATGTCTGGCACACAGAAAACACTCAATAAATGTTATTGCTGTTGTCATTATTATTAAGATTAACCTCTCCGGCAGCGACTTTTTACTTGTATTAAACTACAAATAATTTTCTCAGAGTTGCTGATCTGTCTTTAGATTGGACTTAGGGCAATTTGTTAGTCACTTTTACTCACTATTGCTATGACAACATGAAATTTGAAATCATTAATAAAGAGCATTGGAAAATGGCTCAGACATTACATTAAGTTAAATAAACTTGCAAGTTGGAAGTACGTAAGGTAAGAGCTGATGCACACTAAAATGCATTCAGTTTCCAGCACAGCCACTAACTAGCTATATGATTTTGTCCAGTCACTTAATCTCTCTGTGTCTCAGTTTTCTCATCTGTAAAATCAAAATCCAAATGCAGGATTTATGTCCTTTTCATCTATTACCTCTTTGAGGTATAATTATCTTTTTAAACAGAAATTATAATGAAACACAGACTCTAAATATGAGTTTTATCTCAAACTGACTTATTCAAAGACAAAAACACTGCTATAATGTTTTAAACAAAAAGTAGCCTAAAAAATGTAAACCCAAATATGATGCAAAATATTAAGAGCCAAAGAAATTATTGTTTCTTTAAGGGAAAAAAAGGAGATTTTATAATTTTTTCTAGTTTGGCACTTTGTTCATAAAGTACACAAACAAATAAACATAAAATCCAGGCTAATATATTCACTGATTACAAACTACTGTTTGTTTTGTACAGAGGGCCAATGTTTCACAATTTAATGTCAACAGTTACCACTGAGCACACACACACTATGTGATCAGAACTATGCTAAGCATGTCACACTTACTAGCTCACTTAATCCACACACAGAAACCTATGAAGGAAGTTGTATTTCCCGTCATCTGACAGATGAGAAAGCTGAGCATCCCAGGTTTGACTAATTTCCTCAAAATCACACTAATGGGGAGTGGCAAGCTAGAACACAATATCAATCTGCAAGGCTCCTAAATCTAGTTAAACAGTTCACCATACAGCCCCAGCCCAAATAAGCTCCATGCACATTAACAAACCCAGCTGTACAAAATAATGAAAGAATTTTTAAAATGGGAAACTTTAAAAGACTAGACAAAAAATGGCATCCATGGAAAAGAGAATGAATGTGCACAACAAAAAAAGGAACCCACCTTCATGACCTATGACAGATCTGGAAGCTGTCTGAAAGCTAACAATGCCCGCCACATTGTCATTGGCCAAAATGTTCACTGTGACGGTGTCGGAGCTGGGCGAAATCCGACTTCCGCCTTCGGTGTACACCAAACCGACGATGATGCTCTCATCATCCTCGGGCTCAGTATCATCCAAAATGGTTAAAATGGCTGTCTTTTTGGTTTCACCTATAAAGAATTAATGGAATAAAACCTAAGTAAGAAAAATCATCAACAGAGAACTTATAAAGGCCCAAAACAACTTCTTTCAAAAAAAAGTTAAGCAAAAATACGTGAGTGAATTACAACAGTTCAGTATCACAAGCAATATAGTTGCCACCATAAGCAAATGTTATATGTTAATCTCTATCCTCTTTCACATATAAGACACTAAAATTTCATTAATATGGACAGATTGTGGAAAAGGACATTTTGAATTATATAAAGTTAAAGGGTAGAATTATTTCAAAGAATCATGGTTTTACTTCCTGGTCTTTAGCCCAGAACAATGACCTAGGTAGGGGAAGAGGTTCTAAAGCATCTTCTGTTTAGAAACAGCTCCCTTTAGGAGAGTGGAGTCTCATTCTCATTCCGGTGTTAAAACTGAGAACGATTTTCAGGTAATCAAGCTGATACTTCCCTGAAAGACCAGGAATGCTTAGGGAATAGCAGTCAAAATGGGAAACAGAAACAGGATGATTAATTCTGAGCTAAAGAACCCGCCTAAATGAGGTAAGTCTTCCAGAAGCCAGATGAGATGACACCATCAGATACCAGTTTGCAGGCTGTGGACCTTAAAGAAAAGAGGCAGGACCAAGAGTGCCTCCAGAGAGCATGGATTATCTAAGAATTTAGGTTGGCTATAAACTACAGGCCATTTTGTGTGAGACTAAAGTTACAACTCACGGTAACACTAATTTGTATAATGCTATTATTTTACATGATAACTTCTTTGTAATTACCAAAGTCAGTAAAAAAACCTAACTTAAAATTTTCATCTCCACTCCCTCCTCATTAAATTTTCATTATTTCCTTTGAAATAGGGAAAAATGTTACCAATCACCAATCTGTGGACCCCTCCCCCACAAGAAGCATATCATTATTCCACTGTTCCCAAAACCAATTACTAGAAAATAACCATTATAGAAAAGTTTTATAGTATTTTTAAATTTTTCTGTAAAATATAATGCTTATTAGATGTTTCAAAAAGTATAATCTATATCCATCATGACCCCAATTACTGTTTCCAAAAAAGTATATGCATTAAAAAGTTAAATGATAAAAGATGCCATGAATTGCTCTAAGATATAAAATTGTGAATGACATTTACTTCCCCATTTTGTTGAATAACCTTAAGTTTCTATGAGTATACATTACTTTTCAATCAGAAAAACAGTATGTTAAAAAAATATATAAAACTTATAATTGCCCAAATCAGGATTTAAACAATGATTTCAGTAAAAATACGTTTCTCCTACTCAAAGAAAACTATATTAAATATATGAAATTCTGAAATTTTCAAGAATTAGATGACTGAAACAGCCTTGGAAAAGAATCAGTGAATCTGACCCTAATTCTAACTATTGTCAAGTTCTCTATAATTTAATTGTTCACGAAAATTTAAAACAGTGTTCCCATCCAAATCTAAGGACAGTATTGTAAGTTGATCTATCACTAGGCCTAATTTAACATGAATGAAGTCAGCAAGGTTTATACTATTTATACTTAAAAATGATTCTCTTTGGAGGTTTATCCTGATTTGTCTAGTGCATATGAAAAAGCTTCCCAAATAATACTCATTTTCCTAGCTACCAATACTTCTTACCCACATGTCTGGTTGTAGATACATGGCTCATTCTTGTAACTTGCTTTTCAAAAGTAAAACTTGCTTTACAGATGGCCTCTACATTTCCTTAAAGCCTCTCTACCACAAATAAAAAGGATAAAATTCACACATTCCCTAAAAATCTTCTCTTTTTAATAAACTACAAAATACACATGGCGGGCCCTATCAGTCTACATATATCAGTCTACATATATCAGACTACATATTAACAAGCAAATTAACTTCCATTTTTTTTCAAAACTATCATGCACTTTTACGTATCAGCAAGAGTGTACACAGTTAGAATTCATATGAACATTGTCATAAAAACGGACTATAATGACTTTGTCAGGGAGAACTGAAATTCATTTAGAACATCACTCACCTTCAGCAAAAGTCAGAATGTCTCCAGCACCTATAAAATCTAAACCTTCAGTAGCTGTTCCACCAACAATACGCCATTCAACTGTCACCTGACCCAAGCTGCCCCCTGTCCTGTGGATCATCATCTCCACTGTGGCTTGGGGCTGCTCTTGAACTTCGACATATAAGCCATCTTCTGAGGTATTGGGGCTAATACTGTAGATCACAAACACTCCGAAGGCATCACCATTTAATGCTATGACAACTGTAGAAGTATTTGGCTGTCCTATGGTTGGCTGGTTTTTAAAACTGGCTGTGATGTTCATGAGATGAACTTCAAGGAGAGAAATTAGGAAACCCTCATCCATCTCTGGGAAATCGTCGGGAAGAACAGAAACTGTGAGATTTGCAAATTCATCACCTTCCAGCATTATGGCCCACTGCCTTGTCACGGGCTCATAGTCACTACCAGCCACAGCCTGACCGCTAAAAAGAGATGCTACCCTGGTCATGTTTTTCTTGTAGGTCCAAAAGTCTGAGCCGTTAACAGCTGGGGTGATCCATGATGTCACCCAAAAACACCGGGGGCCTTCAGAAGCACTAAAAAAGGAAAACGCTGAGCATGCATGTTCTTTGAGGCACAAAGTGGCACAGGTATACTGGGGTTCCCCCACTGCAGAGACATTCACCCACGTCCTCCAATGTAGATCAGGCACCCCTTGAATTGGCGATTCATAGTAGGACAGTAAATCTTGACCTTCCTCAACCGCAAGGGCCACTACATCAATGTCGGAAGTACTGTAGAACAACAGCAGCCGACCAAAGTGCCCTCCGCTAAAACGTGGAGCGACAATTAAAAGACAGGTTAAGCACTCAAAGCAATCTAGGGATTACATATAGCGAAGAGAATGCTGATGGCGGTTTTCACTCTTTTTTTGTAAATGTATCAAGTACTAGGACAAGCATAACTATGCGTCTTAATCACATTTGTCTTTCACATTATTTTCTCTCATGTAAGGATACCTGGCTAGTTTCTGATCAAACAATGCTTATTTTTAACCAAGCTACAGAAGTATCCTGGAAGATACGCAAATCATAACCATTAGAGAATCTTCAAACAGAATTAGAAAACGGATCTTCATTGCCAGATTTCACTGGAACAAGTAACAATGATAACAGGAGTACATTTTAAGGAAATGTAATTATTTGCCACCAGGTCACAAGACCACATATTTTCTATTTCTGAAGGAGGTCAGTGAACTGTATGCTGCCTCAGAAAAGAAATGCAGAAAAAACAGAACCTGAAAATCAACCACTTTATATGGCACCTGAATGTTCTTTAACTTAGAAGCTAGTTGCAGTTAAGCTCTAATTCAAACAAATCACAGATTAAAGCAATGAATTTCTGGGGTTGGAAAGCCCTATGATGTATAATCCATTTCACTAATAATAAGCATGATAAACACAATGAGCTTCTTGTATTAAGAGGCATGATTCAATTAACAAACTATAATAACCTATAAAAAATTCGCATTACATAAAAACTACCAAACTTAAATTACTTAACTGATCCTTTCCCACCACCCCACAATTCCCATCATCCCCACAGACACAAGTAGCCATCTCATATACCTTCTCCTGACAGTTATGTTAGCACAGGAACTTCTCTCCAGAGGCTCTTGAACACGATAAACCGACTGAACAAAGGCTACCGTACCGTAAGGATTATCATTGGCAGGAATAATAATATTTGCCACTCGATCTAACCCAACAGTACCTCCACCAGAGGCATCAGTTAGTTGCACTTGGATAACCTAAAAATACAGTGAAAACTTCCTTAACAGAATCTTGGCTCTGAAATTAGAATAAAAACGATGCAGGAAAAAAATCAATAACATCCATTCAAGTACAGAACAAAATGGAGTGCAATATAAAGAAACCTCTACATTACATTTACAAACCCAGCATGTAACAGAATAATCCACCACCAACTTTAGTAACAGAGCATGATTACACATAAGAAATATAGGCTGTTCAAGTTTCTTAATATGCTGTTATATAATCTTGTCAATCAATTTTAAGATGCTGTTTATGTTTATCACTTCAATAATACACTTTTATATCCTATACCTTCTTTCACTTAGGGAAAATACTGCATGCGTGTTTTGTGAATAGTTAATTTATTATGCTTTATTTCCCACATTCTCATAAATGGAAATTCTCTGATAAAATTTAAAACAAAAAAATATGATTCACCTAAATTTAGAGAAAAGAAAATGTTTTATATGTATTAACTAATATCTAATATTTTAGAAGTGAATGACACAATTAGCATTCAAATGAAATTTTATGGACTTATCTTCTATGAAAATCTGACACTCTTAAAAAATAAATGCTATTAAGTGTAATTTTATGAGATCTAGGTTTTAATAATACTTGAATTTCATAAAATAAAATGATCTTCAGCCAATATATGCTAGTGATGAATCAATTTTCCCATTAAGACTCTATCTGCCACCTTGCTTCTTCAACTTGAAAAGCAAGTATCAGGAAGATAAATCTAGCATGGTATTTGTCACATAGTTAATTCTCAAAATTGTTGAAGAATAAATGAGTGGAAAATCAAAATCTATACTTAAGACCGACTGGCCCACACTCAAGCCAAAAGGGAGTCTGAATATAAACAAATTAAGAGTTTATATGGAACAATACAGCAAAACTTATGACAGATTATATATATATTGAATCATTAAAGCAAAATATTGAAAAATATGTAATTGTATCCAAAAAAATTCTTATACTAGTAAACTGGTATGTGTACAAGATCTATTTCTAGAATATTCTTGCATTTGTTGTCTGTAAGGATCACTTTCACAGTACCAAACTTGAACATTCTTGCAAAAATAATTTACTGGACACCTCTATAAATGTCACAGTAACAGTCATCTGTTCTAGTCACTATAAGACAAGATATAATTCACAGTGTCATTCTAGACTAGCCATTCCTCTCACCTCTTCAATCTCCGGAACGTCGTCAGCCAGGACCTCTAACAACAAGGTTTGAATGGTTTCCCCAGGGGCAAAGGTCACATTACCTGAGACAACTCGCAGGTCGCCAGTAGCAAGCTGTCCATTAATGGTGGCAACCCACTGAACAGTAACATTGCCGAGTGTCCCAGAATTTCGAATTATTGGCAGGTTTACCTTCACTGAGTTAAACTCAGGTTCCTCAACAATAAGTTTAGTAGTCTGAAAACCTAAAGGGCAAAGCAGAGTTAATTTCAATTACAAAGTGAAACCAAGTCAAGGGAGAGCTAACCAATTGCCATCCTATAGTCGATTCTTTTTTCCCCTGAGCAATCTAGGAAGCTGAACTCCACAAAATCAGGGAAACATGCTGTGACACAAGTTGGTCAGGCCTGCCAAATCTTCCAAATTATTTTTCATTATGACAGAAGCAGAAATCATAAACTCAGATGCCCGCAGGGGTCAGGCATATACCAGTCAATGTGAAGTGGGTCTAGTGAGCTCTGTGGCTAACTGCATAGTACAAGCCTGGCAGTTGGCATTTTGCTCCCATGACTGATGGTATGCAGGAAAGGGGGCTTGATGTTGCCAGATTACTCTATTATGAAGAAAGCCCAGAAATTAAGAAAGTTCTGTGAATTAAATTAGTTTTTTAAAGATTCACCAAATACACCTAGGAGCCAGATCTGACCTAAAAGCCTAAAAGTGTGTGATTTCCAGATTTTTGCTAGGAGGTTGGTTTCTTTTTTTAATGGCAACTAACCACTGCTAGTACACAAGTGTTCTATGTGTCAGTGACAACAGGTTAAAAGGAAACATGATCAAATCAATTGAGTCACTAAAGATAAAGAAATGTACACAGACAAGTGTACATTGTCTGAATCTATGCAAACAAGTAAAAGACACAGACTAGTCTCATTACCAAATAATCCATAGGGGTCATCAGAGGCCTCAATGATAATGACCGCCTCTGTTAACGCCCCTAGTTTGGCTCCTCCTGTTGTCTCATTAAGCAGTTGCACAAGAAAAGATTCTTCCAACTCAGGGTAGATGTCATTAATGATATATATTGGCACGGCTTTACTGGTTTCCCCTTCTAGCAAGACCACATCTGATGAAGCTATACTATAATCTTCACCTACAAAGACAAAAAGCAAAATGCTAAGACTTATTTTAACATATGACAATAAACATCCCATATATGAGGGAAATACTATGACATACTACATTTCATGGACATACTTCAAAAGACTTTTTTGAAGATACTGACTAGAGTTATTCTAAACAATATTTTATCTCTCTTGCAAGAAAAAATAGGTTTGATACGACAAAAATAATGAAAAAGACATCCTGAGTATTCAAGTTCATGCCTTCATTTCTTTTTTTTTAATATTTTTAATTTGTTTTAATTAATTTATTTTTATTGTAGTCAGTTACAAGGTATCAATTTCTGGTGTACAGCACAATGTCCCAGTCATGCATAGATACACATACATTTTCATATTTTCATTAAAGATTATCACAAGATACTGAACATAGTTCCCTGTGCTATACAGAAGAAATTTGAGGGGGTTTAAAGTCTGTTTTTATATATAGTCATGCCTTCATTTTTAGAAAGATGTTTACATAATCTGTTCTATCTGCTACATACACATGTAAATGATACAAATATAGACACAGACACATAGACAAAGATACAGATATGCACAAAGTGTCATTCATTACCACAAAATGGCCCATTATCTACAGAATTCTAAAAAAATGTATGCAATACTTTAAAAACAAAGAACAGAACTAGAATTCTGATCTCATTAAGGAGATAAATCACACTGTTGCACAGAGATGGGCCTGTTAGCATCATCAATCCTATTAACTGGAAACTACGGACTTTTCAACAAAGTTGGATTAAAAGCTGCTACTACACCACTCAGGGTGGTCTTGTCTCTGGCCAAACAGTGAAATGAAAGGGAAAGAGGCATCTTAAGGAGCTTGGGGGCTAATTTCCTAAAACACAGTTCAATCCTCACCATCTATCAGTGTGTAAAGCCCCCTATAGATAGGTATTCCTCTGGGCTTCCAACCCCAAATGCATTTGCATGTGCGTACACACACACACACACACACACACAACTTAGAGACTAGGTGAGTCTGGTTTATTGTGTTTTCAAGCAAGTATCATATGCAGATGATTTATTTCAAAAAACCAAGTATATTACCCCATCCTTTGAGTCACACTTATGTCCTTTGAGTACATACTAGAAAGATTCTAACTGAACAGCTCCTAGGCAAATCTCCCTCTACATACTGTAACTGCACCACCAAAGAAGGCAGTCTCCTAATGTTTGCATTAGGCAATGAAATCCTTCTGTTTAAAGGTAAAATAGTTAATGCTAATCATTACCTCTACCACATCCTTCATAAATAATCCAGATAAATGGGCTGAGAGACACGACTGTTGCCAAGCACTGCAATCATGGCTGCACATTTTATCCTGCATTCCCTGGTATAGTTTACACATGAATTCCTTCCAAAAAAACTTGAAAGTACACACAGAGAAAGCCTAACAATGCTTTAAATTTCACTGGTTTGTGCATATCCGGGTCATCATAGCTTTTAATTTGCCAACAGCTTTCACAAATTCTACAAAAACAATGTCAAATATACAAAACAAAACTCTAGATTTGTGCCTTTAAAAAGATGCAAGAGTATTATTGTTTTCTGGTTGACTTCTCTAACTACATCTTTGAGTGGCTTTGTTAATCAAGGATATAATTTCCCTCTTAAACACTCCACTGCTCCTTAGCTGTCCTTTCTCACCAGCTATCGCAGTTACTGGCACGGCTTTAAACTTCACAGAAACATCTGCAAATGTTCCTCCTGTTCTAGTCACATTGATAATGGGTCCAACATGATTTTCTGCCACTCGAACCACTGGTACGGAGAGCTGAAGAATTCCAAACGCATCATCATTGGCAGTGATAATTAGATGAGCAATAGTTTCGACCTTGGGCCCAAGGCATGGAGAATCTGGAACTGAAAGACAGAAGAAAAGCTAATACATCAAAATTCTAAGAACTGGCCAAAAGTCATCAAGAAGCCTCAGCAAGATCCAGAAGCCAAATGGGATCATCATTTTGTGCTTTCTCTCTACTATTTACATTAAAAAATAGCCATCCATTTCTAAGAGCCAGCACTAATCTAGACACTAGGGGTACAGAAATAGATTAAAGAGAAAGTCTCAACTCTCTGGTAGCTTCTACGGAGATTTTTATCACAGAATCCTTAGCAAAAGATTATTTGTTTGTTTGTTTGTTTGTTTAAAACAAGTATTTATTACCCTACAAAGATATTAAATTTTAATAAGCACTGAAAATTTGTCAAAAGGTAAAAAATGATTAGAGTAGAATTCGTCATCACTGCATAATATTACAATAGGTAATGATGAAACCTACAAAATTATGCTCTTCTAATTAGTTACCAGCATGCTATAAATTTTTAAAACAGCATTTCAGTTACAAAGGTGAGTAGGAAAGTAATTTAGTTCCTCAAAGGCCAGCTGCAAATCACCACACACTAATTCGATCACTGCCTCTCCCTGCTTCAAGGCCCTCCCTCAATAACCTGCTCTCCCTGCCCGACTTGGGTTAAAAGTCACTCAGCTACCTTGTCCAGAAAGCAGAATGGGCTTCAGTGCGACCTCAACACTGCCAAAACAGAATGCGCTCCCTTAAGCTTGTGAGGGCATGCATTGAAGCCTGTGCAAGGAAAGTGGAGTCGGTCAAACTCCGCCGTCGAACGTCCAGAGCCCAGTGACGCAGCAATATTATACCGCATGCGCAGGCCCCATGTATTGGTACGGAATCACTTGTGCTGCGCAAGCGCGGTGGATGGTCCACGTGGCTCACGTAGCTGGCTAGGCGCCGGCTTTGGCGGGCGGGACTTTCCACCTGCGCTGCCGCCACTGCAGCCTGTGTACTCTCCGCAATAAAGACACGTCAGAGGCACCTACGGCTCCGCCAGTGTTCCTCGCCCGCCAAGTCTGTGAACCAGCCAGGACTCGAGTACCTGCAACACAGCCTACTTTTAAGACTCCCTTCTTACTTTCCACTGATCTTAGAGAAAGCAGAACTTATTTTGAAGTCATTTCACAAGACCTTTCACAAACTCTCCCTGACTTATTCTCAAGACTCATTTCCAACCAGCACCCTTGTCAAAACAATATAAAAAGTAAACTTTCAACACAAATGAAGCATCAACAAACTCTTATTACAAGTACACAATTCTGAGTTCATATTTAGAACATCTCTAACAATGTTGGTATGTGGAAGTATGTGATAATGAATAAAATTTAACATTTTTCAGACAATTTAATCTAAATACAAGCAATGACACCATTTAATTTCAGTGATAGAGGCCCCGACTGTGCTAAATTATATCACAGTTAAAACCATAAACTATAAATCAATATAACATAATTAAATTCAACTAAATTAGAAAAAAGGAGCAGCAACACAGAGCAAGCAGATGACATTTTGTGAGTGTGCACCATCTGACAGGCATTATTCTCAGTACTTTCTTGCATCAAGTCATTTGCTTCCCACAGCATCTCTATGTGGTAGGTAACACTGTCCACATTTCACAGATTAGGAATCAGAGGCACAAAGGTGTTGATGAGGTCAGCTAAGGCATTATACTAGGACCTGGTGGACACAACTGAGATGCGTTCTGTAAGGGTTTGTCTAATCCTTGCTCCCAATATGCAATTCCTCATCAAACCAGGGATAAAACCATCTATCCACGACTGCTCCTCCTGCCCCATGCCTGCTCATCACCAGTCTTCTCACACTGCTCTCCTGAAAGCTGGTGATGACAGAATACAGAGACCCTATCAGCCCTACACTGATTTGCCTTTTAAAGTGTGAAATGGTATCACCCAAATTTGCACGTAATTTTTCTTTTTTTTTATTTTTAACATTGATTATTTTCTTTCTAATGCTTTTAATTGTTTTTTAATTATGTCACGTCATAGCTTATGCCTATTCTGAACTCCACCAAGCATGCTGCCTGGTTCAAGAAACGTATCAAGCATAAAATACACATGGACTGTTTCTCCCATCCCACAGCGCATTGATATTCTGCATATACCACTTTATTAATAATACTTGTTCACATTTATTGAATGCTTACCACATGTAGGACACTGTTCATTTTCACACATAATTATCGTATTTAAGCCCCATTAATTCTGTATTATAGATAAGGAAACTGGGGCTTTAAAAGTTTATGTGCAACAGCTTATGACTATACCTGTGAACATAAGTTATCTGACACCAGCACCCACAGCCCTCAGACACTGCTCTATGTGATCCTCACTTTCAGTTTTATTTCTAGCTCACTCAGTAAACTGTGAGTTCCCTGAAAACTAGGCTATATTTTATGATTTTTTACTTAATAGGACTAATTACTGGGTTTTATTTCAATCTATTTATTATTATAACTGATCCTAAATCTTGCTAACAAAAAAATGGATGGGTTATTGTGTAAGAATTTTAATCTGGACTATAACCTGAAAATTTAATGTTAGCAATTGTCTTAAAAAGCAAATTTCCTTCTATAACCATGGACTACAATTACATTGAGGCAAGAACGTTACTCACTATACAATATATTCATCCAGCAGTTACAGTAAGGTGAAGAAATTTACTTGTAAGAAACCTTAATCTATATGGCAGAACACAGAACACATGCAGATCTTAAAATCTAACTCTTTGGACTATTTAATTCCAATTTCTTTAAGAAGGTTTTATTACATGTTCAATATATAAAACTCATTTAATATATTTTATTTATAAATATTATCCTAAAACTGATATTAAATTGATATTAAATTAATATCACCAATCTTTTTTCCTTTTCTTGTCTCATTCCAGTAAATCTAAATTTTTCTCTTTATTTAAAAACTCCTTTCTAAAGTTCTATGTCTTCTTAGAGAGATGTGACTAATGAACAAACTAAGGAGCAATCACTGCTTTCATTTTCACAAGCTCAGGCCCTGCTCTCTCCTATTAGCCCCCGAGTCTCTACAATGCTACTGGGCCACAACCCCAGTGGAAGTGGCTGCTACTTTCCCCATCCCTCATCCTTATCCTCAACCAGTGCCTTCTTCTCAGCTGTCACAGTGACCAACAAAATTTCCAGGACTTCTTACTACTGCATGGCCCTGGCCCCCTTCCTTTATCAGCTGCCAGATCTAGTGCTCCTCACCCATAGAAAGAGACTGTTGGTTAAGGAATCTTCCAGAGTGGATTAGCACAAGAGAGACTCAGGATCTTGCTACCAGGACTGTCCTTGGAATCACCAGGTTGATTCCAGAATGTTTTGGAAGCTACGATATATAGTATATAGTACTAGAGGTCAGTGACACTGGATTACATAGACACTTCTAAAAATTTAGTCTGGGAATGCAACAGACTTTTCAACATGATTTCATGTCTTCAACTGCCCCACTGCCATTTGCCTTATACATACACTTTAATAAGAGGATGCTTTCCAAGTTAGAGCTTACTATTTTTATGTAATTTTCTACCATACCAAATTCTTAATTTATTGTTTCAGGATTCTTACCCCTAATAATAATAGCAACACACTAATGGTTACTTACTTGGGCGATTCTGTACTTTCTCTATTAAAGCAGAGTTGAGTAGTTCAATAAACAAAGACTCCGACCTTTCTGGTTCATCGTCATCCAAAATTGAAATAGTTATTGTTGCCTCACTCTGATTGGCTCTGAAAAGAGCAAATCCAGAAGCTGGTATATAGTCTTTGCCTTGAGTTGCTCTGGCTAAATTAGGTGGAAAATAAGGCAGTTTTTCCATATCATCCAGTGTTGCATACGTGACCATGACTTTTCCCAGGAGGCCTTTTAACCTTACTATTAACAACGTGATGTTCTGTGCGGCTTCCTCCACTTTAATAGGTCTATTTTTCTCAGAAAAGATGAAGACCCCACACGGATCATCACTAGCCAAAACTGTTAATGTGGCATTAATACGAAGTCCCAAAGTGCCACTGGAGACACTGAGGATGGACACAGAGAATGCCTTATCCAGCTCTGGGTCTTCATCAGGCAGTATTTCCACTGTGATGTTGGCGCTCTTCTGCCCCATCTCAAATGTGACGTTGCCAGAGGTGACGGCCAGATCACCATCAGGATCAGAGTCTATGCTCCAAAGCAAAGTCACCCGAGACAGGGCTCCATGACTTCTCATGATCTTTAAAATATTTAATATTAAAATATGTTAAAGGAAGAGGTTTGCACATATAGAATGATAACAGGATATTAAATTTTTATTGTTTTATATAAGCTGTTGTCGAGAATCCAACATTCTTAAAGACAATGTACTACCCATCTTTGAAGACCCTTAAAAAGTGATTACTTAAAAAGTGATTACTACATGGACTATTTTTAGCTTCTAACTAAACTACAGCTGTATCATTTCTGCAACTATGACATACATTAGTAACAAAGCAAATATAATTAACAACATACTATATTTAAGCACATTCATGAATATGTCTACATTTACTGCAAAGAGGGTATATACTTTATTGCAAGGAATAGACGAATGATAGTTTTCTGAAAAGTTAGCCATAAAACTCACTTTTAAAACAAATTATATTTAATAGTATGTAAAATATAATATGAAAAACAAATTCACCAAAAAATGTAACCTCACCCAAGATTATATAAAATATATTTAAGAAGGAAAAATGCTTTCAACAACAGTATATTAAAGGATGAAAAGCCTAAAAAAAAAAATCACTTCAAGTTAAGTCCACACTCAAAGTAATTTTTATTTATACTTAAAATGTGAGTGTTGGCTAAAAATAAAATTCAAGATAGGAATTTTACAAAACTTGATGCTTTCCCTTAATCCTTCTTTTTTCTTTCTTGAGTAATTAGTTATCCTTTCTAAAGGTGTTGAATTTACTCCACAACAGTTTACAGAAGATCTGCCATAGGAGTACAGAAAGGATATATTTTGAGTTATTTGTCTTCATCATTTGTAGAAAATCTGAGGAAGCTGAGCAAACTTCTAGCTCCTCTGAATTATTTAACAATCGACTCCTACTTAACTTCCACTGGAATAAAGCAGAGTAGACACACACACACACACACCACAAAGGGGTGTCATTATTGCTGTTAACAAATTTTGGAGATTTTCTTTCCCTCTGGGAGAGATGTAAGACAGGATTGCACCTCTCTTCCCAGTTATATCAGCATGGTCATGTGACTTGATTTGACCAAAGAAGGTAGATGGAAATGCTATGAATCACTTCCACAAAGAAGCTGAAGAGCCAATGTGCAGTTCCCACATCCACGTCTCCCTGCTCCATGAAGCCAGAAGCACCAGTTGAGATGTAGTCTCTGCAATCTTCAGCCCTGAGTAATGGATGACTGCCACCTTAAGGTGGACGTATACCATGAGTGAAAAATCAATCTCTGTTGCAGTAAGCCAATGAGATTTTGGAGATGTTTCTTCCCATCACCTATCTGAATTACTATATAAATCTATGCAGTACATCTCCACTGTATTCCTAAGAGTCAGGAACCCTCAAAATCATAAAATGAGTTTGTATGCAAAACAAAACAAAGACAAATGTCAAATCACTGTTCAATTATCAATGAACTGTCTGTGCCACTGGACTCATTCCCCTCCACTTACACAGAAAAAATCTACCCCAACACAACACAATAATACAATGTTCGAAGAACAGAAAGTGTCTAGGACTGGAGGAAAAAAAAAATGTACTCACATTTAATACAACAGTGCTGTACCCATCTTCTGGTTCAGTTCCATTGACAAAGAGTGACTCAGGACTAAATTCAAATACACCGTGAGCGTGGTCAGAGGCCGCAATGGTGACAATAATTTGGGAAGCCACTCCTAAACTGGCTGCATGAGTAAGTTCCAACAGATAGCAAATAAATGTTAATCAGTAATTTACAAACCAAAGGAAAAAGCAAGGAACAACTTATTGAAAAGAGTTGTACCATTCACTGGGTAAGGTTCTAATTTGTTTTAGAAAGAAAGGCGGACACAAATGGCTGTCACACGTATTCATGCTTTTATGACCTTTCTCTGTTTTTGGCACCAACGTGATACACAAGTGCTGCATAAGCAGTGGACATGAATAAGGAAAACTTGTTTTTCTTTTTCTTCTCTATGAAAGAGAACATTCTCCCACATAGAGTCTATGAGGAAAGTCTCCCACGACCTTTACTGACCTCAGAAGAACATGAGCCAAAATGACTCTTACCTTTAGGAAACAGTAGTTTCCCTATGATTTCCGTTAACCTGACTGTACAGACTCTTGGTTTCCAAGCATGCATTAATTCTAGGTCTATTTTTCATCATATTATATTATAGATCTACATCTCCCGGTCTCAAAGAGTCCAAGTCCTCTAACTAAAAAGATGCCAAGACTTAAAGAAGTATTTTATTTTTTCCTAAGAAGTATGTTCAACTTTTCCATTGTATTAATGGATGCAGACAAGAAAATAAACAATCCCAAAAGTAGGAGAGTAATTAAATATCGAAGTTAAAAGAGGCACTGATGGAAGTCAGGAATGAGAGGGGTAGGAACATGAGTTCTGAAACTAGAGTATCAAACCTGACATTGAGAAAGAGGAATTCTCTTAGGGAATCTTTTTAGAGAATCTTTTTGAGAGTCTGAAAGAGTTCACCCTAAAGAGAATAAGTATTCTATGTATTCCCCCTTAATATGAAAAAATACTTGCGATAAAAAGCTGAATCAGGTTTGTATACAAATCTAATTCAAAAGGGATCCTTTTTTTTTACTATTTCCTCCCATTAATTGGCAACTTATTCTCCCCATTTATTTTCTAATTTCCCTTCCCATTTGTTTTCATTAAAAGCTACATATAAAGACCCATTTGTGTTTTTTGGGTTTTGGGGGTTTTTTTAACTTTTTTTTATTGAGTTAAAGTCATTGTACAATGATGTGTCAAGTTCCAGTGTAGAGCACAATTTTTCAGTTATACATGAAAATGCATATTTTTATTGTCACATTTTTTTTCGCTGTGAGCTACCACAAGATCTTGTATATATTTCCCTGTGCTATACAGTATAATCTCGTTTATCTATTCTACATATGCCTGTCAGTATCTACAAATTTTGAAATCCCAGTCTGTCCCTTCCCACCCGACCCATTTGTTTTTGTAAAGAAAATCAGTATGATACATTTTATACCAACATATAAATGTTCTATTTATCTCCTTCTCAGGTATTCAAAACTATGTAAAATGTTTTTCAATAATCACTTTTGTAAATGATACCAAGCAAAATTTCTGTTCCAATTGGGATCAGGAAACTGCATTAGATTCATACAAAGAAGAGTCTGGGCTTTGGAGGCAGGCAAGGACTTCATTCTGACTTGATCACTTTCTAGCTGGGTGACGATAACATGGAACAAATAATACTTCATAAAGTTGTTGTACTGGTTAATGAGATAAAATATATCACGGACCTTCACATAGTAGGTATCAATAAATGGTTAGTATCATTGTCTCTAAAAAGAAAAGTTAAAATGCAAAATAGTAAAGGACCTTGGAACAGCTGCTTACCATGTTTGTGAATAGTTGGAAGGAAGAATTCCATGTCCCCATCACCACTACCACTGCCATCAGCCCTAAAGAGATCAGTCCCTTCACAAGGAAAAATAGACAGAGACACAACCCACACAACACACATTGACACAAAGAGAAAATTGAGAGCTCTTAAAACATATCCAGCAAAGAGCAAATACAGTAATATTCACCGAATGACATGCATTGTTCCATAAAAACCAGATTAAGTGGTGATAGTACAGTATTAGTCAAGTTACCAATTTAGGAAACTTTCATTCAGAGCTTCAGGAAATACTCCAGGTAGGCTGTAACTGGCATTTCCGATTTCTGCCAATTTATCTGGTTTTATTTTTAGATTTTCACTTATAACAATGTAAATTTTATTAACACTTTTAGTATTTTTGTGCATATAACAGCTTATACTCAGGCCTATACACGTGTGACAGTCACCTTAACACTGACAACAACCAATGAAAACTTTGTTTCCCTCCAGCCACACATTTAAATCCCCACAATGTTTACCATTCTCAGATCTCATCACCCTTTTGCCACTGACATTTTGGAAAGAACCCTAGACAAGTAGTCTGAAAACCCTGCTTCAGCCCTGGCTGCAAGAGATACCAGCTATAAAACCTTCAGCACATCACTAAACCTCTTGGTGCCTCACTCTTCTCACCTATAAAAGGCGCTTGCTGCCTTGTACAGAACTTCTCTAAAGATCAAATAAATAATAATGTAGAAAATTAAGTACCCTGGCAATACATAAAGACTATAATAAAGAGAAAGTGGTTTTAACTTCACTTCCAGTACATCTCATATGCCAACCATTATTTCACCAAGCGTTTGCAAACAAAGAAGATAGGGAGGGCAGCAAAGGCCACAGTGGAAAAGAAGAGCTAAGAGAAGAGAGACCACATCCACACCTTCTACGGGATCTCTGATTGACATGCTTGTTTAAGATCTGCCCTGCTCTCCCCTCAAAAGGACTGTGATACACCAGACTTGAGAATTTGTGGCACCCAAAACCTGAAATTATCTTAGCGACTTACAAGAGGGAAAATGGATTTCAGGGACTGTCCAGTGCATGGCTTTGCTTCCATATTAACCGCAAGTTATGAGAAAGAGAGGTGAGGTCTAACACCAAAGTGCTCTGGTTAGCATAAAACATCTACTCAGACTGCTGTCATATGTAAAATCAGTTTTATAGACACAACAGTGTGGAATAAGGGTTTCTCCCCTGACCCGCAAAAGAATTTAGCTCTACAAGCCATTTCACGTCTTAGGCAGGCCCAGCTATGACTCGAGGAGCAGAGGCCAGCGTCTGGATTCCTTTACCTCCAGTCCCCACTCAAGGTGGGCAGGATCAGATTCTCTGCCAGTATTGCCCACTTAAGAAACTGCAAAATTGGTTTTCAAATGAGCAGTCATGCCCAATTAACAATGCGTATTCTAGAGATATGGGAAGAAGTTTCTTCACAAAATCACAAGTATCACCATGATCACAAATATCACTCTGGGACAATATTTGATGTTCCTTATTAATCAATAGTAGATACTGATCACTAACATGTTATTTATTACACAGCTATTTTTAGCTATAAGTGATACAAAGAACAACTTTTCATATATTTTATAGTGACCTTTGATTCATGAAATCTTGTCATGAAAATAATGATTTGGAGATGTGAGGACTTGTCTCTGGAAGACAAGCAAGGCTGGTTTTTTGACATGCCACCTGCCAGACAGGTTGTCCAGCATGTTTCTACTGTTTTATGCAGTCACCATACTGAGGTGCTATATAATCACTTCTCTGGCTTGGCCTCCTTTTCCTTCTCCTGGGCTGTGGGAACACAGGGAAGGGAAATGTGGAGAAATTTTGCCGTGCTTACTCCAAAGTCTCACTACATACCAGAAGACAGTGTTTCTGTCCTATCCAATTTCTCCCTCTGGATGGCTTATACAGTATTATGATTTTCTTCACCAAAACATGAAAATAATAATAAGATAACAATATCAGGTTTTGTAATGGAAGAGACTGCCCTAATGAATACCACACCAATGCTCAATTTCTTGTATTTATAAAGGCAGCATGGCACACATCTCATGTAGCACCTGATAATCAAACACAGTAATACTTCTGCAAAAATATATATATAATAGTTAACCTAAGAGTGATAAATAAATATTATAAATAACTATTCTTCAATGCAGGTGAGTTTTGCCACAAAACGGATTTTTGACTCCAAAAATCTTTGATAATCGAAGCTTTCTGAATATCAGAATTGAGGATAAGGTATTGTTAACTGTTTTATTGACAATCACCTCATAAAAGATTATCCAAAGGGACGAATAATTTCACCTGTCTGTACCTGTGCTACACCTGGAGCTAGCTCTAGAGGAGCTACCATGAAATTGAAATAAGAGAGAAGGGAGAGAGGTGAATTTCAGGGCACCTGCTCTGAACAACAACTATAATTTGGTGATTCAGCATATTTAAACTGTTTCACTGTAAAAGCACATCTACTTTATGAAAAGACCAATGGGTAATAAAAGAGGGGAAACCAGAACAATAGGTTAAATCAAAGGAACATATTTTTAATAGAATCTACTACTATCATGATGAATGGACAAGCAAATATTTGATATTTTTGAGTCACTGGTCTTACCTCCTCCCTCCAAGTTTAACAACTCAACTTTAAAAGATTTCTCCAATTCCGGAATAGAATTATCAGTGATGTTAACAGAAATGTACTTATATCTTTCTCCTGGTTGAAATTCTAAGGTGCCAGCAACACCCTGAAATATAAATAGAAGATTTATCCATTAGATTATAATTATTCTATATATGAATGTGTAAAATGAGAATGTTTACTATGTCCTAAATTGTATACATACTGAAACAGATGAACATAAGCAAAATATAAAATGGAAAACACTTAAGTGGATATGAATCATGTTCAATATAATTCTAAATAAATATTCTTCAATGAAATAAAGTAGGTGGATTTTTATCTCTCTTATTTGCCTATTCATCAAAAAAGCAGTCAAGGAAAATGAGAAACCTGAATAGGTGACATCCACAAATTTCTAATGAATTGATTGAATGAGATGCACAGAATTCTCTTGACCAAGTTTACTTAGAACTATTCAAATTATATCACTGACAAACTTAAATACTCAATGCACAATAATAACGGCATTTTCATTCTAAAAATTTCTCCTAGCGATAATAAATATCAATCTATTGGGCATTAATCTTTCCTTGATTATACATGCAATCACAATTCACAATATAGATTCCTCATCAGAAAAGTTCACAACTCTAAGGAAAACGAAACGTTATTTAAATTCAAAGTCTTAAGGCCCTTTTTTTCTCCCATTATTGAATGTAAGCATTTTGCCCTCAAGTGATGAGAATGAAATTTAAAGCTGTTTAAATGTTTCTAGGGTTAGCTTGTGTGGACAACTTTATTTCATCTTGTAGAGCAATTAATGATCCTACAGCTAAATTGAGGAACCCAAGTACCAATCACTAATCACTCATTTATTAACTTTTTTCAGTATCTTCACACAGCATGTGCATGGCACCATTTTAGACACTTGGGATTCAAAATCAGCCAAGACAAATCTCTAGTTTCATGAAAACATTCCAGAAGGAGTATTCAGCATGGAATAGAAAACAACTGCTATTAAAGGCACACAGTTAGCTCATGAAAAATGAGTGGTTAACTTTGCCTAGAGTATAGTCATCAGGGAAGTAATTCCACAAGTCTTAACGACAGAAATAATAGCACTTCTGTTGACATGGTTTACTGAATATTTTAAGCCTACTGTCGAGAACTACTTCTCAGGAAAAAAAAAGATTCCTTTCAAAACATTACTGCTCATTGACAAGGCACCTGGTCACCCAAGAGCACTGATGGAGATGTACAGTGAGATTCATGTTGTTTCCATGCTGCTAACACAATGTCCATTCTGCAGCTCACAGATCAAGAAGCAATTTTCACTTTCAAGTCTTATTATTTAAGAAATACATTTTGTAAGGATATAGCTGTCATAGACAGTGATTGCTCTGATGGAGTCACCATTCTAGATGTCATTAAGATTCACGACTCGTTGGAGGAGGTCCAAATTTCAACAGTAGCAGAAGTCTGGAAGAAGTTGATTCTAACCCTCGCAGATGACTTTGAAGGGTTCAAGACTTCAAGGAAGTTACTACAGATGTGGTGGAAGTAGCAAGAGCAGTAGTATTAGAAGTGGAGCCTGAAGATGTGGACTGAATCGCTGCAACCTCAGCGTAAAACTTTAGTGGATGCGAAGTCACTTCTTAAGGATAAGCAAAGAAAAGCAGTTTATTGAGATAGATTCTACTCCTGGTGAAGATGCTGAGAAGACTGTGGAAATGACAATAAAAGGACTTAGAATACTATATAAACTTAATTGATAAAGCAGCAGCAGGGTGTGAAAGGATTGACTCCAATTTTGGAAAAGTTCTACTATTGGTAAAATGCTATCAAACAACACTGCATACTATAGAGAAATCACTTATGAAAGGAAGAGTCAGTTGATGTGGCAAATTTCATTGTTGTCTTATTCTAAGAAATCCCCACAGCCATCCCAACCTGCAACCACCACCATCCTGATGAGTTAGCAGCCATTAACACTGAGACAAGACCCGCCATCAGGAAAAGGATTATGGCTTGCTGAAAGCTAGGATGACAGCTAGCATTTTTCAACAATAAAAGATTTTTAATTAAGCTATGTACATTGTCTGTTTAGACACAATGCTGTTGCACGCTTAACAGACTACGGTATAGAGTAAATAAAACTGATACACACTGGGCAACCAAAAAATTCATGTGACTCTCTTTACTGCGATATTTCCTTTACTGAATCTGAAGTATCTCTGAGGTCTGATTGTATCTCCAACCACTGATAGCCAAACTTAAATCTTAATGTCTATTTCAAAGTTCTGCCAGAATTTTTCATTTATGATCTTCCCTTAAAATCTACGTCTTATCCAACCCTCTCCACAGCACTAAATTGTAGAGTAGCAAGTTTCTTATGCCAGGAACAACGAAGTCACTTTTGACACCCTCTTCTGCTTTATCCTCCACCCTAAATCATCCTCAAATCCTGCCATTTTAACTCTTAAATATTTCCTGAGCCCACCTACTTGTTTTTAATCTACACCGTTAGCTGCCTAGTCCAAGACATTATCACCTCTTGCCTTGCTCCACAAAATGGACTCTTTACTGGTCTTTCTGCATCCAGTGTCTTCTAATCCGTTCTCCACAGTTCAGTCTAATGATTTTTTATAAATGCATAATACCTTTCAATTGCTTCTTTCTACTTTTAAAAGAAAAGTTACAACATGCAGCATGACCCATAAGGCCTAGAATGATCTACGCCCTGCATACTTTATGTTTTATCATCACATCCAGCTTACCACATTCTAGAAACACTGGTCTTCTTTCAGTTCCTCTGACAGCCTGTGCTTTTCCGTACTTTAGGGCCATTTTACCATTTATTCATGCTATTTTACCAGTCTCAAGGAATTCTTCCCCACTTCATCTAGTCTGCTAGTTTCTCCTCCTTCAATTTCAGAACTCAGCCTAGATATCACTTTCCCAGAAAAGCCTTTCTTGACTACCCAGACTAAGTGAACACTCACCTTTCTCCAAGAATATCAACCTGAAAATTTCCTGTAACTGTGATTTAGTCATTACTTAGTTGTTTAATATCACTCTCAAGAGCTAGAAATGAACACCTGGTAGGTGAGGACCACCTCTTGGTATACAGAATAAGGTTAAGAACAGTGATGTCTGATACTCAGCTGTCTCCTCTTCCATCTCTTCCATACATGATCACTCCTAGCATGTGTCCTCCCCTCTCCAGCATACCCATACACACAGACTCACATATACAGCCTAAGAAATCTTATTCATGCTATCACAGATCACAGAGAGCGGAAGCATCATAGAGAAATGGTAAAGGCGAAAGCTACCAGGGTTTCAGTGATAAGCAAAGACAATGGTTCAAAGAGGTAATAATTGTCAAACAAGACATTGAAGCACCCCTGAAAATTTTCAGCAATGTCCCCAAGGGTATTAGCTTTCTGATAGCCACAAAGAATAAGAACAAAGGTTTTGTTTCATTTTGTTTTAGTTATTAAAGAAAATGATAATCCAGCTGGATATGAGGGATAACCATATATGACAAACCCACAGCTAACATCATACTCATACTCCATCAAAGGTGGAAAGCTGGAAGTATTTCCTCTAAGATTAGGAACATGACAAGGAGGCCCTCTCTTCACCACTTTTATTCAACATAGCTATGTTAAGTCTTACCCAGAGCAATCAAAGAAAAAGAAATAAAAAGAATACAAGTTGGAAAGGAAGAAGTAAAACTGTCACTGGTTGCAGGTGACATGACACACAAAAAAAACCTAAATAAGTCACCAGAGAACCACTAGAGCTCATCAATGCATTCGGTAAAGTTGCAGGATACAAAATTAATATACAGAAATCTGTTGCATTTCTATACACTAAAAACAAAGTATTAGAAAGAGAAACTAAGGAAACAATCCCATTTACCATCACATCAAAAAAAATAAGAAGAAGAAAACACCTAGGAATAAATCTACCTAAGGAGGCAAAAGACCTGTAATCCAAAAACTGTAAGACAATAATGAAAGACACTGAAGACAATACAAACATAAAAAGATATACTGTGCTCCTAGACTGGAAGAATCAATATTGTTAAAATGACCATATTACCCAAGGCAATATACAGATTCAGTGCAATCCCTATCAAAATACCAATGGCATTTTTCATAGAACTAGAACAATGTTAAAATTTATATAGAAACACAAAAATCCTCAAATAGCCAAAACAATCTTGATAAGGGAGAACAGTCATGCTCCCTGACTACAGACTATACTCCAAAGCTACAGTAGGGGACTAGCACAAAAACAGACACTTAGATCAATGGCACAGAGAGCCCAGAAATAAACCCACACACTTATGGTCAGTTAATCTACGACAAAGGAGGCAAGAATATAAATGGAGAAAAGACAGCCTCTTCAATAAGTGATGCTAGGAAAACTGGATAGTTACATGTAAAAGAAGCAAATTAGAACATTCTCTAACACTATACACAAAAATAAATTCAAAATGGATTAAAGACCTAAATGTAAGACCAGATACTATAAACCCCCAGAGGAAAAGATAGGCTGAACATTCTTTAACATAAATTGCAGCAGTTTTTTTTTTTAATCTATCTCCTGAAGTAAAGGAAATAATAGCAAAAATAAACAAATGGGACCTAATTAAATTTAAAAGCTTTGGTACAGCAAAGGAAACCATCAACAAAACAAAAAGACAACATACTGAATGGGAGAAAATAATTGCAAATGGTATGGTTAATAAAGGGATTAACATCCAACATACATAATTAGCTCATACATCTCAACATCAAAAAAACAGAAACTCAATTAAAAAATGGGCAGAAGAACTGACTACACATTTCTCCAAAAAGAAAATGCAGATGGCCAACAGGCACAAGAAAAGATGCTCCACATTGCTAACCATCAGGAAAATGCAAATTAAAACCACAATGTGATACTACCACACGCTTGTCAGAATGGCTATCATCAAAAAGAGCAGAAATAACAAATATTGGCGAGGATGTGGAGAAACGGGAACCCTTGTACACAGGAAATGTAAATTAGTGCAGCCATGGTGAAAAACAGTATGGAGGCTTAGCAAAAAACTAAAGATATAACTACCATATGATCTGCAATTCCACTTCTGGGTATATATCCAAAACACACAAAAACTACTTTGGAAAGATACATGCACCCCAATATTCATAGCAGCATTATTTACAATTGCCAAGAAATGGAAGCAACCTAAGAGTCCATCAACAGATGAACAGATAAAGACAATATGGTGTATATATCTACCATGGAATACTACTCGGCCATTAAAAAGAATGAAATTTTGCCATTTGCTGCAACATGAATGGACTTGGAGGTTATTAAGTTAAGTGAAGTAAGTCAGACAGAGAACGATAAATAACATACGATATCACTTAAATGTAGAATCTAAAAAACTACAACTAGTGAATCTAACAAAAAAGAAGCAGACTCACAGATACAGAGAACAAACTAGTGGTTACTGTTGAGACGGAGCAATACAGGGACTGAAGGAGTAGGAGGTACAAACTAATGGGTGTAAGATAGGTTCAAGGGTGTACTGTACAACATGGGGAATATAGTCAACATTTTATAATAATTGTAAATGGAAAGTAACCTTTAAAAATCGTATAAAAATTTTTAAATAGATGAAGGACCTGAATAGTTATTTCTCAAAAGAAGACATACAAATAGTCTACAGCTATATGAAAAGACACAAATCATCACTAATTATCAGGGAAACGCAAATCAAAAGCACAATGAGACAGCACCTCACACCAGTCAGAATGGGTATTATTAAAAAGACAAGAGATGACAAGTATTGGAAAGGATGTGGAGAAAAGAGTTTGAGAAAGGAGAAATCTGAGAAAATTTTTCTCACTGAAATTCAGCCAAAATTAATTGAATTCAATTAGCCAAGGTTTCTGGGCTTTAGGAGAAAAAATACAAATTACTGAACACTACACCTTTGTACAGTTCTTATTAGGAAGAAGAGGAAAAACAAGAAAAACTGAATTTAAAGAAAAAGATTCTTGGGGGGAGGGTATAGCTCAAGTGGTAGAGTGCATGCTTAGCATGCATGAGGTCCTGGGTTCAATCCCCAGTACCGCCTCTAAAATTAAATAAATCTAATTACCTCCCCCAAAATAAAATAATTAAGTAATACAATAATAAATAAATAAAACATTTTTTTAAAAAAGAAAGAGAAAGATTCTTTGGGAAAACAAATGTTGAAGGACATAAAATAATTCTTGAGAAGTGTAGCAGAGAAGAAATTATGAGCATTCATTTAATTTGAGTACTAGTTTTAATATGATGAGGTGACACTTGCTGAGTGTTACTGCATGTGTGCATGCACAGTACATGACATTTACAAAGCTGCCATCAATCCTCAGAGTGATCCTGCCCAGCAGATATTAGCTCTCTCTTACAGATAAGGAAACTGAGGTTAGGAAAGACTGAGTCTACCAAAACCACACATTTAAAAGACGAGTTTAAACCCAGTTCTTTTCAGTTCCAAATCCCAGGCTTTTTTTTTTTTTTTTGTCGGTATCATACTGGTTTTCACTTGAAGGGAAAACAAGTTAAAACTGAAATGACATGGACATATAATTTTTTTACAATTATGGTTTTGCTTGATGGATACACACAAGAGGATTTAAATTGTGTAAGAAACATAATTTTAAATATATCTGATCAAAACCTGTAACATTAAAATAAATAATACAAATGAAGCCTATGACAAAAATTAGGTATAAGAGGAATCCGTAGGAGAGCTACTTAAGTGTCAGGCTTCAATGGACTGAAATACTTTAATTTATGTAAATTTAAAGGTTGAAACGCCCTCAGTGCTTCTTTTCCTTGTGTAGCATGTTCTAGGTACAGTGCCAAGTCCCTTCCAGTCCTCCAAGAGGATTGTGTCTCTTTTACAAGTGTAAACACCACTTCAAAAGGATTAAGTGATTTACCTGGTAGTCCTCAGGACTGAATGCTGTCAATGACACTGTTCTAAATTCCGCTGTAACCCTCCCCAGGAGTCCTTGTGCACGGATGACCAATAACCTGACTTCTCCATCCTCCTCCAGCACAGTGACGTGTGGAACACTGTTTGCAGGTAGCGTCATTGTGTCCTCAGGCTGGGGAGGCAGGTCTGTGGAGAACTGGAGCAAGCCTGGCCGATACAAAGAGAAGAGGGCATTTTTGCCCCCGTTATCCGTGGAAGAATTTCCTACTCACTTGAAACAATCCTGCACAATTATTTTGATCACCGGGATAAAATTCTAAGGACTCTCATTTAGAAAAGACTTCAGTGAAGATTTGATTAACATGCGTTTGACATGGAATATGTTAGTAAGTTTTCAGGATGTTAAAAATTAAAATGGTAATTTTTCTTGTCTCTGTCCCAAGAAAGCTTTTTAAAATGGAAGCGTCAATAAAAAGAAAATGGATGACATTTAGAAATACATATTGTTAAACATTTACTTATATCTGAGTCTCCAGAATTCATTCTTTTTAAAAAATATTGTATTTATTTATCATCATATTATTTAATTATTTTTTATTTTGATGGGGGTCGGGGAGGTAATCAGGTTTATGTATTTTTAGAGGAGGTACCAGGACCTCATATATGCTAAGCATGTGCTCTACCATTTGAGCTATGTCCTCCCCCGATTCTTAAACTAGAAGCAGAATAAAATTAACACCACCCTGAAGGACTTGGCAACACACATTGTGAAAACTTAACTATGAAAATCATTATCTGAAGAACCTCTCAAGTTTCCTACACAGAGCTTTTACTGGGTGTTCTTGCTTCATTCCTACAAAAGAACTATTACTTTTCAATGCAGAAAACAGTCTTGACTTATTAGGACAGACATCTATGATAGTTCCCCAATTAAGAAAATTATCACTTTCCAGCATAAGATAAAAAAGAAATTAATATAAACAGACAGTGATAACTCTACTTCTTGAAATTTAATAAAACATAAATTACAAAGTACTTCACTTAGGTGTTAACCTATCACAGAAGGATAATTTTTAAAATTAAAAAAAATGATATCCATGAATAAAAATACTCTTTTTTATTTAAAATAACCCTGCTTATACTTTTCAAAATATATTATTAAACTTTAGAAATGGCTCTTTACATTTTTTTCATAAACATTCCCTCAACAAGGCAGCTTAGAAGTTCAAGAGCCAGGAAGTTAGAGGGTCTGAAGGAGTTCTACTTCGATCACTTGCAAAAAGTCCCTTAAGTTCCTGAAAGGATCAAGTACACCCAGAGAAGGGAGGCTTATTCTTGCAAAAGGGCGTGGTTACCATATGGATGATCACTAGCTTTGACGGTGATATCTGTCGTTTCCTTCTCAGGATCTATGCTTGCACCACTGGTGGGAGTAGAACCTAGTTTTCCATCTCCAGGAATTGCAGAAATCAGTGTCACACGAAAATATTCATTAAGTTCAGGAACATCATCATCAAGAACATAAATATTCAAGACCTATAAATACAAAACGCAGAGGCATTAAGCTATGAGGCATGTGGAAATTGTTTACCACCTACCAGAAGAAAACAAAACAGACAATTATTTCTCATTGAGGTTAATATTTAACATGACAGATTTCTACACAAACTGAAGCACTAAAACAGAGAGTGAGGGAGAAAGAGAGGTAGAGAGAGAGAGATCTGAGAAATTAATTCTTTAAATAATGGGTGCTGAGCAGTAATATTTTCTGTCTAAAAATATCCTGTTCATGTATAAATAGCACATATGACATACCGATATATCAATATCATATCATATATCCTTTGTACCAAAGACAGTGGTATCAGCAACCTCAGGGTGCAGAGTTCCTATTTAAGGAACTGCAGGGTATCTGATAGGACGTGGCAGGATAGTAGCAAAGGACAGAACATCTATGTCTAGCTCCTACCTAAGGGAAGCCTGACACACTTAGCAGCGGTATTCTAGAAAACAGATTCACAATGGGCCCTAGAAGTCTGGCATAAACAGTCTGTAAAAAAAAAATTATGAAAAGAAGAAGCAGTAACTCAGTCATGCTCTCCAAATTTAAGTCAAAATCTGAAGTGGAAAAACATCCTCCCTTCTTTTATTAACTGAACAAGCATGCTTTCACACCTACAATCTGCCAGGGTTAGAAATACCCAGTCTCAAAAAGGTTCACAGTCTTCCACGGAGAGAGACCTATGGGAAAACATTAAAATGCAATGTAAAAATGTCATAATAGAGTGACATACAAAGTGGAGAAAGAAACAATCAACTCTATCTGGTAAAGGTTTTACAGCAGACATGGTTGAAGCAAGCCTTAAGGGATTAGTTGCAGTTGTAACTAATAATGAGGAAGAACATTCGGAATAAAAGAAACCACAGCATGAAAGAACAGGACATCTGAGCAACCACACACAGACCACTAAGGCTGGAGTGGGAGAGAAAGCTGGACAGATAATCAGGAGTCAAGATCACAGGGATCTTTTATGCTATGATTTTTAAAATGAACTTCATTCCACAGGGAGTAGAGTAAAACTTGAAGAATCATAAGCAGGAGACTGACAAAATGAGAATTCTGTTTTAGAACAAATACAGCGGCAGAATGTAAACGGAGTGGACACAGGAAGTACAGATGCAAGGGGTTGAGGTAGGAGGTGACTGACCAGAAATAATGAGATTCTGAACTAATGCAGTGACAATGGAGATGAAGAAAGATGGATGGACTCGAGACTTGTTCTGAAGACAGAATACCCGGGCCTAATGACTCAACACAGGGAGTGAGGGACAGGATGGAATGACGTATGATTTCCCAGTTTCTCCCAGAAAGGAGGGTGACAATAGTCTGAAAACAAATTGTAACTGCAAACTCAGTCTCCAAAACACTAGTCATTGGACCTAAAAGCATTTGAAGAGCTTCGTTTCAATGAAGTTTTTCCAGAGATTTTGATTCAAATAGGCATAAGGTAGAATCTGAATTTGGTTTTAATGTTCATTTTTATCAAAATTTTAATTAATAAAGTAATACATGGCACAGCCAATTTGCTCAGAAGAAATGTATAAAAATGACACTATCCAAATTATGTCGTTACTGAATTAAAGTGAACAATAATAAGCAGTCTGAAGATTTAAAGTGTCTTCCCCTAGAAAGTAAACTGACAAATGTTGCTATGAAAAGTAACACCAAAACATCAAGATGTACTTTAAAAATGAAGCAATTAATATTTGTAAAGCATTGAAAAATACCAAAGTAATGACTCTTTCAGTGAAATGAAGAATTTGAAACTGAAGACCCTATCAAGGTACAAATATATTTTACATGGTGACTTAGTACACAAGACAATATTTACCTTAACCATATTACATTCTGCTATTTTTCACTCTATTTTTAAAATCTTGATCATAACTCACTAAATTGATTTAATAACTAAGGGGCCATTTAAAAACACTTGAGAAACACATTTCCAGTGTAGGTTCCTGTGCTGCACCAACACACACACCACACACACACACACACGAATTTCCAGACTCTCTTACAGCTAGGTTTCTATATGTGATTTAAGTCTATTTAATTAAATGCACTCCCTGGATAAGTGGAAGGCAGAAGCAAAGTGGAGGCCACCTTGCAGCTGTTTGTGTTATAAAGAAGTCAGGGAACATTGGCAGACATCTCTGTATCCAGCCCCTGGCTTAATAAGACTGAGAGGCTGGCACAGATCCAGCTGGCAACGTGTTATAATCCAACCCCAATATTCATGTCATTGTTGTTGCTTTAAAAGTCAATTATTCATGATGAAGAAAATTATTTTAAATAAATTTTGGGAGGAGTATACACAACTATTTTCCTGACCAAAATTTTATTAACTCATACCGCTTCCAAAATTTGTATGAATCCACTTTATAAAACAGTAGTTCCCAGTTATATTTTTATTTCACAGTTGGTACATTTTCCAAGAGAAATTTTTAAAAATCAACTCCATTTCCCAAACAGGAACATTAAAAAATTACCACACACTATCATTATTACTTGATAAAAGAAAGAGCACTTTAAATCCAAAAAAGAAGTGAAAAAGACAGCATCAGTATAAAATATAGTCCTTTAAATTAAATAATTTCAGCCTCACAAAAACTCACTAGTTGTCCTAATTGTCCTCATTTTACCAAACACCAGTAGAACATTTATCATGGCTCTATCTGCAGACTGCTAATAAGGAAATTCTGTTATAAATTAACTTGTTTCCTCCTTTCCCCAAACTATAGAGATTTGATCACACTACTTTAGCTTTAACTCTTTAAATCTTAAGAATATTTTAAATCTTCCCTCAGTTTTATCTTTTTCATCCAATTAACTAAATCCCTTAGAAATTTCTTCAAAGATTGTATTTGTAATCTTATGTTATTTTAGTATTTATCCCTGATGATCTATAAGCTATTTATATTTTGATAAAAATTATATTGACATGAATATTCCAACATGATAGACTAAAAGGATGTTTAAAAAAAATCTGATACAGGAGGAGGGCTCATCTCGATTTCACTTATAAGAACTACCATTTTTTTCCTGGAGCATCTATTCAGAAATCAACTAAGGTTCCCAGAAAGTTTTTGATAAAACTAGTTATCACTTGTACTTTCAAAAGAAAGAAAAATTACCTCATTTTTCCAAATTTGAAAGTAAAATGAGATTACAGTTATAAGAATTTCTCTTGGCTGATTGCAAGAGTATCATTAAGAATTCTGCAGTTTCTCCTATCAGTAATAACAAAAAAGCCCATAATGACAAATGTTCACGCTATACCATTTTTATTACATTGAGGTTAAAGAACAGATAAAACTATAACACACATTATTCAACATTCTTAATTTTGCATAAGTAAATACAAAAATATTTAATATGATATATACCTAATCGCCTAAAAATTTTAAATTGCTTAAAAAGCAAGAAGCTGCAAATGAATTACAGAATAAACAGACCAGGAAAAGCTTTCCAGGATGCTTTCAAAGAAACATAGAAGATAAGGGTTTACCTCTGATCTTTGCCAAGGGAGGAATGTGATAGTTCCACTGGCATTAGCAAAATCATCAACGAGGTAATTAACGCCATCAGATTCGATCTGTGAGATGGTGTAAAAAACATGCACGTACCCCAGAGCTCCTCTGGTTCGCTCCACCACACATGAAATGGTGGATCCCTCCTCTGCAATCTGAAATTGAACATAAATTATGTATAAGTATGTACCGATTCAAATCCGTGATAATACTACAATGCTTTCATGAAATTCTTTTATCATAAACTTAATTCTGTAACTTTTCTAACTCTCTAAGGAGACCTCTGTATTTCTCCAGATATATCTCTGACTGCTGAGAAGTATTTACAATCATTTGTTTTCCCACTCATTCCTTTAGAGGGATAAATAAAGCAAGAACAATAATAATTAACTATACATGGAATTCATTTATTGAAACATCCTGTGTGTCAGGCACTGTGCTAGATATTAAGGTTACAAAAGATTTTTTAACAAGCATAATCCTTCCTCTGGATAAGTCAAAAGAGAAAAACAAACTCATAATTTTACGATGAGTTCAGCAGAGAAGTGGGAAGAAGAAAGTGGAACATGACATCAGGGAGAACTTTCTAGGCATGGACATAAGAAGTAATAGAGTGGATTTGGTGAAATCATTCCGAGGCTGGTATAAAGTGTCCAGCAGGAGAGCCTTGAGGAATTCCTGGTGGGGAAACACTAGTCAGGTAAAGGAGGGCACTGCTGTCATGCTTAATATCTCTTTGGTATTTGTCCTATATACGTAAGTATACATACATGTGTGCATTCCTTCACGTGGAAAACGTTTTTATCTACACTTTAAGATACTGTTTAAAAGTTATATGGAGCAAGAAGCTGGAAAATCTTTTAGAATAGGTCTTTACATTCTCAGTCTCTCAATTCAACTTTCCCTCTGATTTCAGATAACCCTCCTTTCATCACTTTACAATAACATACAAGCTGCCCTTCCTCTGATGCCCACTTCTACAAGCAAATGATTTTTTCAAGGTATATCCATAGTTATTATCATATTTAAGAATCAAACACTTATTGTGTAAAACTGTTATTATGCCCCTATTTTTATTTTTCTCTATCACCGACCAATTTTTTGACTTCCTGTGTTTTTCATTATGCAATTTGGCATAATGTGGTGACTTTCAGGAGCCCATCTTTCACATTACAGCAGAATGGACTGTTCTGAAGGTGGGGCCTGCCAACCCTAAGAGGCTGGAGAGAAGAGGGAGCAGCAAAGAGACACAGGTGCTCAATACAGCACCTAATTTAGTTTCCACCTAGACATCTACATCAGCATTTTCATCATAGCCGTGGTGGGGTGAAAGGAGTATGGCTTTAAGATCAAATAGTCCTTAGCACCTTCACTCTACCACTTACCAAGCATTCTCAGTCTCAGTGATCTCTTCTTCAAGTGAAGATCACAACGTCTGACGGATTTTGGTGGAGATTAAATAAGTACTTTACATGATACCTACTAACACAGTAAGTGCTTTAAAAAAATTTAATTTCTTCCCCTTAAAATACAGACACATATACATGATAACCAAAAAATGCTACATAAAACATTCCCTCATCTTAGCAAAAATTTATATGCTTGCATATTAAAAACACAAACTAATTCCCATGTATTTAGATTCCTATCACAATGGGGAAAAATCTGCTCTACTTTCCTATCCCAAATTTTAATCAGAATATTTTCCATGAGTTACATTATAAACCATTAATCCCAACATGTGAGTGTTCAACCTTTCCCTTTATGCAAGAGGCATAGCTTAAACAGATCCAAAGATACACTGAGGAATGTGATGCTTCCTTACAGCTGTTTACCAAGTCAACGACATTACCAGGCAGCATCTGGGGCTAAGCATTTTGCTTGCAGGAATCATATGAGAAGTTATCTCACCACACTTTCATTTAGTAAAGCCTTCACTAAAATTATCACCTTCTAACTAGTTTCAGTTTTAAAAAGAAGTGGGAGAAAACTACCCATATCCAATACAAGTGTGTGCAGATACAGGCTATATTATCGAAATTTCATAGAAAATTTAACAAATTATTAATTTATACAATAAAGTATATTCTACAAAGTTTTCACTAGAGAAGATGCTTCAAGTATCAAGGGTCCATAAAAAAAGTCACATAGGATGCTTGGAAAATCTGCCTTTCATACTTATCAACTTTGGACACAATGCCTGTGATTTGCTTTAAAAATTACTTCAGCCCAAAAAGAAGAAACAAGATTGGTGAAAGGCTGACAAACGTTGAAGCTAGGCACATGGGTCACTGGGCTCCACTATTCTATTTATTTGTTTTGTGTACATATGATATTTTCCACTTTAAAAGATTTTTTAAAGGCAGCATTTTGCCTCTCATCCCATCCCAGTCAGAGGTACTGACTCAGAAATGGGTTCCTGATTCAGGAATGGTGTTCAGGAACACGCACTAGACATTTCTAACCAAGGCTGTCTACGCACAGCACTTAGAGAAACAGAAGACCAGAGGATGGAATTCGTAATGACCAGAAGATGATTAAGACAGAGAGAATAAATAATTAAAAGATGCTTTTCTACTATGAAAATATGTATCTAATTGACTTTAGAATCATAATACAATCAAAAGTTTAGGCCAGTGTATGAAGGAGCATAACATCAAGTAATAATCATCGGAACCATCCTCACTCAGTTTTTCACAACAAACAGCAGCAGCCACGACTGTTTTCTCTTTTGAGTCAGGAATGTGACGACCCCCTGATCATCAGAAAAGTAATTATAAGGTTAACAATTTCCCCAGGAAAAATAATGGATTATTCCAAGCCATGAACTGGCTTTCTCTACCAAAATAGAAGATTAAAGTCGAACAGTTACATACCTAATTAATTTTTTATTTGGTTTCATGCTTGGGTGATGATCTGTGATATCAGATTACATCAATATCGCTTATATCTAAAGGAATCTATTCACACAACATATGGCAGGCACTTAAAAATAAACATTGCCCAAGTTAAATAATATTCTCATTTTTAAAAATATCCTCTCAAAATATCTCTAGATTTATTCCTAAGCAATGAGTTTATAAAACATAACCTAAGTATTATTTGTGAAAGTAAAATAGTTAAGACTAGCAAGTTCTATGAATTATTATGAAAAGCAATCTCACTACTTAATTATGTGATATACAAGGAGTAGACTATGTATTTCTGCATATTTTCATTATTTAAGATGTGATATGCCTTCATTTTAACCTTAATATTAACATCACACGAATCTATGAAAATGTAAAAGCATAACAAAGCTCATAGAGAAGTCTTTAAAGAATCTCCATTGCCTTCTGTATTTTTGAAAGGATTTAAAAAAGTTAACTTTTCAATGTCACTGCAACAACACAATGGAGAAGAATCTACAGAAGTAACAGTGGTTTTATTTCTGAAAATGAATCAAATAATCATATATTTTAAACTCTGAAGATAATTCCAGGCATAAAGTAAACCACCAGTTCTCAAATATTTTAGTTTCAGGACTCCTAAACACTCATAAAAACTATGGAGAACCCCAAGGAGCTTTTGCTATGTTGGTGAAATCTGTTGATATTTCATTCATTTTATGAATGAAAATTGAAAAAAATTAAATATTGATACATTAACTCATTTTAAAACTGCAGTAATAAACTCATTACATGTTAACATAAGCAACATATTTTATGAAAAATAATTACATTTTCTAAAACAAAAAAATAGTGATGGGAGCATTGTTTTACATTTTTGCATCCTCTTTAATGCTTAGCTTAACAGAAGACAGCTAGACTCTCCTATCTCCTTTGTAATCAGTTTGTCTGCTGCTATTTGTTATTTTAAGTATATAAAGAATATCCAGCCTCACGCAGACATTTAACTAGAAAAGGAGGAGGACTACAGCCGTCTTTTCAGATAGCTGTGGGTTCTCTTCCTCAATATAATATCAAAATTTGACAAGTGGTAGTTTCTTAGGGTTTAGTTGCAATGTGACATCATACTCTGGTCCACCTCACACTGTGAATCATTCTGTCCCCCATGCATGATTTTGTAACAATATGCATTGATTATACGGACAGTATTGGTTCACTGAGTTATACAGATCTTCCAAATGCTGACACAGGTCATTACACTAAATAAATCAATCAATCACACTTGCTAACATCACTATCAGTCTTACCTGAAAAGTCTTTAAGTATTGGGAAACAGACAAGCTCACTTTGACAGGTAAAATGTACCCAAAATTCCAACTTTGTTTGAAAGCTCAATTTTTATCACTGGCAACAAATACTACTAGTCGTTTTCCTTGTAGTCACTGGCCCGCTTCGTTTCCATGAACACGTCTGCAGGGCACCCAAGTCCAAAGAAACAAACTTCACTGCTCATGTTTCTACTAAAAATGGTGTTCCATGAAAAAGCACCTAGTTCCCTCACAACTTAGTAACTGCACAAGCACTTTTCCTCATGATAACTACCGTGTTTTGTTATCTTAGCGAAGTGCTTTATTTGTGCTTCTCATTTCATGATATGGAATGTTAGAAAGACGGGTATTCAAGAGTCAAGATTTTATCGAACTGATGTTTTGTACTGCTTCATCACAGATACTCTGAAGTGAAATTGTCACCTTTTAAACTATGGGTGTGCCGTGATAAACAAAACAATGACAACTGGTACAGTTTGGTGCCACCACTTTGAATCGTACAAAGGCACCAGCAGCTAGCAGTTTTGGCAACCACTGCTTTTACAGTGCAAATGTCAATAAAAGGACAAAGACATCACAGTATTTTATAAAATTAGTTTTGACCTTTGTAGATCTACTGAGAGATCTCAGGAACCCCTTGGAGTTTTTGGGCTACACTTTGAGAATGACTTCACTAAGCAGTTAATAAATATTGACGATGGTCATCATGACACAACAGTCTCTTATTACTCCTGTCTTCAAATCACACCAAGATGAAAGTAAAAGTTCTATACTTCTATTCTTGACACTTTCAGGAATGAAAATTCTGTAATCTTCCTGACAATTAAATTCCAATGTTTGATCTTCTAGACATAGTACTTTTCCCATATTAACCATCTCAACTTTACTCTTTTCAATATAAACGTATTTTATTTTTCTCTCATGTGGGCTTGGAGAATAGCCAACCATGTTTTCTTTCATCTTCCAGCAGTTCTACTAGTATTGGTACTGTGGCTTTCACAAGGAAGCTCTCTTCTGCAATCAAAGGCTTGACTGGCTCTGTTCTAATTCCAAGATTTCTGGAACAAAGTTGCATATCTAGGTGAAGCTAAATCAACACCAACACAATCTACCAACGGAATTTACGAGACAAGTCAGCACTGAACTTACTAGAATGGCTCAAAAATCCAGAGAAACACTTTGATACTATTCCTCATTTTAGGCAAGTTCTAAAACTTTATGTATTGTTCTGTTTTGTTTTCAGTTGAGTTGTTCATGCAGCTTAGCTGAATAACGTTTTTGTTATCTGAACTATGAGCCTTTTCATGTCTCAATATTAAAATACATTCACAAGCTCAGTAAAGATTTATTGAGTAACTTCTATGTTGCATTCTAGGTGCCAGAGATAAAATAATGAACAATAATAAAATCTTCTTATACTCAGAGCTCTTTCATTTTTGTGGTGGAAGGGACAGACAGTATGTAAGTAGGCTTATAAATAACATAGGAAATTTAAGAGTGGGAACAATGCTACTAAAAATGTAAAACTAGGAGAAGGTATGGAGAGTGACCAGTTGGGAGAAGTAGGGGGATTACTTTAAACAAAAAGTCTTCACTGAGAAGATGTCTTTGGAGCTGAGACTTGAATGACTGATTCTGAAGATCTGGAGTAAGAGAGGCTAAGAAGTGCTGACGGCCTGAGATTGGAACTGAAGGCAAATCTGCTTGAAAGATACCAACCAAAGAGGAGAATTACACAGGAAGTCAGAGCCATAGGCAAGTGCCAGGTCGTGAAGGGAGAAGAAGGGAACCTGATTTTACATGGCACCAGAATGGGTTCTCACAACCTGATGGAAGCCACCTGTCTCTTTAAGGGAAAAAAAGAGACGATAATATTAAATGTATAGGGGGGAAAGACAGCAGGTTAGAAGTCACAGGACGTAAGTTCAAATTCCAGTTCTTCCCATTGTATCTTAGGAGCAAAAAAGGTTGAGTGGGGGGGCTGGAATTAGAATTTATTAAGTACTAGGAACTGCCATGCTTTGAAACAGGTATTTGATCCTATCTCATTTAATTCCACTAGGGTTAGTTATTTTCTTAGGTCTCTAAGCTGCCATTTCTAACCCTATGAAGTAGAAAGATTAAATATTAATATTAGTTGCAACTATATTATGAATTGTCAGAAAGGTGCATTAAAAATTTAACATGTAAAGTTCTTTGATGACTGAACAGCTGAAAGTACCATATAGATAAACATATTTCTTTTTTAAGTCATAGATTTGTATAATAGTTTTCTGCCTTGTCTAAGATATTCTATTTCTGGTATACAAAAGAACACTATTTGAAGATCTCTTATGATTGTCACCAGAGAGCTAAGAGGGACAATAAGACACTTGAGAGAGCCAAGCACCCCAATACGAACAAAATGAGGCCTATGACCTAGGTATTTTTTTCAAGCTCTACTCATTAACGTTTTTCTTAATCCCTTCAATTTGCTTCAATATACACACAGACCTGTCCAAACCTACAAGAATCAACATGCAAAGGGAAAGCCTCTCTGGTTGCTTGGCATCCTTTCATGGACACTGAGCTCTTACTGTCACACACAACACCTGTGAAGTCGTTCATGAGCTCTCACATTACTGAACAGGAAACCAAGATGATTATGAAAACTTGGAAAGAACTGATAAGGACAGTAAAACCACTTAATGAATTAAGCTGGCCAAGAAGGGTGATAAGAAAGGCATTTGCACCCAACACGGAAGAATGTTGTAACTAACTACTAAGGACGTTCCACATGTGGGGTAAAAAAATAACTCAAAAAGTATTATTTTAATAGAGTTGCAATTAAAATTATTCACAGAAGCTTTCAATATATATTCTTTCATTTCCTTATGCTGTTAGCCCAAAAGTAAATTACATGTGGAATATAATTATGCATTCTGTGAAATGCATTAACTTTCAAGATAATTGCTAAAGTTTCATTTGCTAACTTGTCATTACTTCTTTCAGCTCATTCAGCTTCTGATTCAAACTGTGAACTTATAAGAGCAAAGACCTTACATTTGCAACCACTGGCTGTCGCATACTTCTGAGCCGAGAGTCAACACTCAAGCAACCTTACCAAATGAAAGAAAGCCCACTCCCAAACAAATACCCCTACGATGAATTTTTTAACTCTGAAATTCAGCAAGCTCACTACCTACCTCTGGTATACAGGCTCCCGTGAAACCAAACAAGCCATTGGCATTGTCACTTTTTTGTATCACCAATCTTGCTGTAGTATTCTCTCCAGAAATGCGAGCTCCTCCTTGTACAGAGACTAGTTTAAGAATGAATAATTCTTCTCCTTCCTCTTCATTGTCATCTCTTGCAGAAATAATGAATGATTTGTTAGTTTCTCCCTGTCTGAACTCCAGATATCCAGAAACAGGGTGTAAATCACTCTTTGCCGGCATGGCATGAAGTTCGTAAATTTCTTCAAGGGTCAATTTCCGCTCATAGAACCTCACGTCTTGCATCAGACCTGTAAATCTGTCATTGCCATTCATTCCGGCCCCAATTCTCAGAGTTCCTGGACCTGAAATTAGAAATGAGTTTAAATGCTACAATATCCGCAACTAGCTTGTACTAAACTACAACTGTGATTAAGAAAGTGACTTTATTGAAAGATTTTATTAGGTAAGTACAACTTTTACATAACTAGAACACAATCAAATAAAGGCTATTTTCTATTATGATGAAAACTGAATCAGTAATCACTGGGATTTAAGATATTTTGTACCAAAGGATATTTTGTCCATGTGTACGTATTGTGTATATGCATGTATGTGTTCATATTTGGATAGACATTTCTTCCAGGAAATTTAAAAATTTCCCTCCACATCTACAGATAGAATAATTCAATTCACTCACAATTTTAAAACTTTAGTATTACTATTCTTTGAGAACTTCAAGTCTTGATCTGCTACAAATTCATCTTGAGTTACATAAAGTTGTGAGAAGCTTTTGTGGACCAAGTGTAAGTGTTTACCTAAACAACTACTGTAATACACGTAGGAAAAGAAGAATCCCTTCCCAGGAACGTTGTATGAGTCTTAGGGACTTTTTCATGATAATCACAACATGCAGCTCAAACATATTGCTCCATTACTATTATAATAACCCTTTTCAGGAATTCCCCAATTCTTGTTTCTTTACTTTCTCCTTCTCCAATAACTCAACTAAGATATTTATGTAAGATGGGTGTTTGGCAGTGATTTGGGATAGCTTCCATGCCTTCTACAGTGGTTTTTGACTGACTATATAGCAATGAGAGTGAAATATCTAAAAATGTGGATGAATCTCATAAACAGTACCAAGCAAAATCCAGACACTCCAGCGTACACCCTGCTCAATTTTACTTACATAAAATTTTAAAAACATTAAAAGCTAGTCTTACGCTCTTAGAACTGGCAATAGTAGTTCGGCATGGTGGTGAGTGAGTGACTGGGGAAGAGCCAGGGGGCCTCTGGAACACTGTCTCTTGATCTGGAAGCTGATTTAATGGAATGCTGAAAAATGGTTAATTTTTTTTAAATTCACCTATCGGTACACTTTCATATATTTTATAATAAAATAACCTTTATTTCACTAATAACCTAAATAAACATATATACTTTTTCAATTTTATTTCCAAGTAACAAATGACAAAAACATATAAGCTCCTTGCAGTAGGCCAGAGAAAAGAAACACCAGCTCTCACTTTCCCCAGTCTTTCCCATTCTCATTCTACCACCATGTCATCACCAAAGGAATCAATGTTAACAGACATATGTATATATTCACACAATGAAAAGGTGAATAACTTAATGCCACACAATGCTATAAGCACAGTTCTTGAGGTTGCAATCAGTAGTATGTGTATGCTGTTCCTTTGCCTGTATTTTTTCCTACTCGAAAGAAATACAACCAGACATCTAATGCAGGAGGTTCAGAAGGAAAATATTCTGTTAAGCTATAACAATAAAAGCTCTGCTCTACTTTCTTACTAAATAAAAAGCAATCATTTCATAGATGGAGGAGCTGGGAGGGAACTGGCGATCATAATAGAGATGACTGAGATTTGTGTATAAACATGCCTACAGTGTGTTTCTCAAGGAAACAGCACATGATATGGCCTGAAGACAACAAAGATTCTTCAAAGCACACCATAGAATTCACCAGTTTAACTCCTGAAACTATAAATCCCTTTTAATTGTTAGGTTTTTTAATGTAATTTTCTTTTCTGATTCCTCTTTAACAGGATCTTCACCGCCCTCCACCCTCCGTAATCCTGAGCTAGCAATTCCCCAGATACAATGCTCTTCTCTATCTGGAGTATCATGTCCATCTCTCCTACTACCACAAGAAGCATAAACGTTCCTCCTTCACCATTTTTTTCCTTCTTCCTACAATGTGCTGAAGTGATCCACAGCCTATTTCAGATACTTCAAGGGCAGAGACTTTGCCTGATCCATTTCTGCAACACTCAGCACAGAACTTACGGTCTGGTAGCCACAGTTTTACTTAAAGAAATTAAACCAATACACAAGCAAATTTTTAAATACCTGTTAGCCTTGTTAAGAAGTCACTATACTTCAATTTAAAAAATGGGTGAAAAAGAAAAAAGAATGTGTGAGATAACAGAGGTAAATAAATTTTAAAATGATATTATTAAAAAAAGTCAAAAATTTTTAAAACTCAAAATGCAGGGTCCTAATTGTAAAGATGACACTCACCATCAGTAATGGCTTCTCCTTTCAGACTCTTGATTCCTCTGGGCATTGCATTTCCATCAAGGTAGAATTCAATAATTCCATCATCCAGGATAATTAGAAGATGAAGCCAAACATTTTCTTCTAAATATTTCATGACTGTTGCCTTGGCAATATATGTAGCATTGGAACCCAGAGTTTTGCAGTGAAGGGAAAGTGTCACATGGGATTCATTTGTTTGAATTTTTATCCCATAGTAGATGCTTCCATTACCGTCATCCTTTGCTATAACAAATCCATTAGTATTGGCATTGGGCATCACCCAAGCTGAAAATGTAAAGTTGGCAATGGAGTTGTTCCTAGAGGGATAATATTTTGGATTAACAGTTCCAAATGCACCATCTACTCCACTGAAGTACAAAGCATCTGTTCCACTATGGTGACGTCTCATGTGTGGCTGTAAATGCACAGTGCTGGGAAAGATTCCGACAAGCAAAAAGTCTATCATTGGAGGCAAACCAGCAGTGAACTCACTGGACAGTATTTCCCAGCCTACTCGTACATCACCAAAGACACCCTGCTGCCTCAAAACAGTAAAGTTGGTGATGTAAGACATATCATCTTCTGAGAGGACATCTTCTGCCACTTCTCTGTCTAGGCACTCTGGATCCAAGACGAAGACCCCAAAGGGATCATCATTGAATGGAATCATTACTGTGACCTGGAGGTTGGTTCCTGCTAGTTGGCCTCCAGGACCTGGGGACCCACCTGTAGTAAGGTAATTTATAAGGAATGAGAAACCAGAACTTGAAATACTTTCCAGTGTAAGGTGAAGACAAAGGGAATTTGTTTAGCAAATTTCTCATTAAATAATTTACTCATTGATCAATGAACAATAGTGTCACTACATGGTTTTCACCACATTTTCAGAGGTATTCTGGTTCAGCCTAAATTCATTAATAACCAGTAGAGCCTGAAAAAAGGATTATTAACTAGAAAGGTTTAATCTCCGTGCTTAAAAACCAAAAGTGACAGGAAAATTGATTGTTTAAATTACGGTACAAAGACCAAGCTTTAAGCTACCATGAATCTGTATTTGCTAACTTCCATTAATGTTCTGTTTGTTTGTCTCCCCACTCTATTTGGAGTGGAAAAATCTATTTACAAATTTGCGGATGGGTGTAAGTCTCCATCCATAAATCTATTTCATTAACTGCATTTTCTATACAGTCTAATTATTTGAGCACAAAATGTTAAACTTTGGTGGTAAAATAGAATAGATGGGAAAACACAGCACCTGAAATGTTTACAAGCTTTAGAATATAAAACTCGTTGAATTCAGGAATTTTATCCGGAAAAGCATGGAGGATTACTGGTTTGGCTCCTTCTCCATCCATAAAGTTAACAGTCCCTGAAGTTTCATAGAACTCTTGCCCAGGGTGCAAAGCAGAGTCATTCTGAAACAGCTGCCAGGCCACAGAAACATTGCCAAAGTGTCCTCGGTGCCTCAAAATCCTATGTAACAAATTAGAGAAAATTACTTTTTATGAAAAATGTATAAGTAGTGCATCTAACTCTAATGAGAATTTACTGTACTATCTCAGAGATATAATTTTTCTATTTATCATCTTTAATATAAACCAGCCAGCCGGTTCTTACTGAGCAACCATGAAGGATCTCATGGAAAAGGAAGAATGAAGTGCAACTTTAAATAATAAAGAGAAGCAAATTTTAAAAAACCATAGTCTTCAAAGTCCAAAATGAAAGATAAAGCTTAAGACAAATTCAATTGAAAAATATTTAGATGAAAACTGGCAAAAGTTCTTCAAAAGCAAAGCACAGGGGAGGGCAGTCACACATCATTTAAGAGAAGAGGTCCAGAAGACCCTGGATAATTCAAGTCTCTCAGTCCTGACAAGGAATGGAAGTTGGAGTAAGGAGAGTGGAGAGAATAATTTCTGCTTAACATCTAAAGTGTCAGGATTTTTAACAAGTGGTAATAGCATTAAAAAAGTTTACAATTCATTCACTCTACCACTTTGAAAGTATTCAATTCTTAACCAATTTTTTTAATTTTGAAAGATCAACAAAATTTCAAATTTTTGCCTACGTAAAGGTTTTATTTTATCCAGTTTTGAATTTGCCTTATTCAGCTATGCTTACCAAAATGAATTAGTCTTTCCCTCTTCTACTGCTTTGTCTATAGGCTCCAAAGAAAAAATACCATTTGGGTCATCATTCGCTTCAATTATCACTGTAGCTATTCCATACTGATAGACTACTGTGTCACCTAAATTAAAAATGGAAAAGTCAAAATAACAAAAAAGCACTTAACTTACTGTTAAACTTGTACTTTGAAATTAAGAAACAATTTATAATAAAGTTCAAATTCCAGCAAGAATCTCCTCACTGAAGGTTATCAATAGATGAGAGCAAGAGAGAGATGTCTAAATATGGTTAATGTGAGTTGTCTCTGAGGAACTGTTTAATTACAGAAGAATTATTTTACTGAAAAATGTACAAGGTATTTTTCTTTGCAATAGTAATATCACTTCAATAATTTAATTAGAAATTTAAAACACAGCTTTATCAAATTTCAAATTTTTGAGGTAGATTCCTTCATTTCATTAAAAAGTAATGAAAGAATTGCTCCATAAGATATATTAACTAGAACCACCGGCTTGAGCAATTCCCTTTAGATCTCTGCCTTCGCACAGCAGAGTTTGATCTGGTCATAGAACACGGCAATCTTGATGGTTTGAACTTGATTCCTTTCCACTCCAATTCTTTCCAGAGCATGCTAGCACCATCACAGCCTGTAAATGAGGTGTCTTCTCATCACTCCTCTGAGGTCCACAACTCTTCCTCTTTGCTGCAGCTGCTCCGTCTGCGAGCCAGTCTTCCCTATCTTTTCTCACCTCTTACCACTCTTCAGGAACCAGCTTAAGCACCAGCTCTTCCGGGAATCCTTCCTTGAATTCCCAAGTTAAGTGCATCTCCACTGCGTCCCTACAGCACTTCACACTTTGTCAGTCTAGCATAGCGATCACATTACATTAGTACACACACACACACACACACACACACACACAACCAGTAAGTAACTGGTACACAGAAATTATTTATGAATGTTAACTGAACTGATACAAATAAAACTTTCAAAATTAGATGAGGACAGCACCTAAAACAAAAATTGTAGAAACAGAACTATGTGGCAAACCAGCATATTAAAAACAATTTATGTAAATATACAGTTGTACTCAACCTTATTTGATAATTAGCCAGTGGAATGAGGGAAAAAAACACAAAATACAGACAGTAAATCGCTGTATAGAAAATGCCAACAATATAAAGTAAGAAAATAACTTAAAATATATCACAAATCTAATAAAAACAAGAAAGCCTAATTCTGGTAGGGTTCTGCTATCATGTGCATTTGTTATGCAGCATGTCATAGGTGGTCCTAAAAACTGATTCTGCTTTTCTACAGGAAGAACCGACAGTATTTACAAGGGCTCTAGGGATGACCACATCTTGGGATCCAGTAACTCAGTCTCAGGGCACAGACTGTGACAATAACTACCAGGCGCAAACACCAATGGCAGCACCAGGTCACGCAGAGACGCGGGCCCTCCGGCTCTCCCATGGTTGATCCCCTCAAGCCCTCAGTGTTTTGACATCATAGAAGAGGAAGAGAAAGAACTAAGAAAGGATGTTAAATGCACAAATTCTAGAGATTTTTGTCAGCCACGCCTTCATAGCTAAAGTCATTAAATCCTCACAGGCCACTATTTCTGGAAGAATATTGGAGTCAAAAGCAGCAGCAGTATATATTCACACATACCGCTCTCTCTCTCTCATTCTCCCTCAAAACCAAATACATATTTCCTCAGTGATGCCTCTTACAAAATAAACTCACTAAACCTCTCCTTGCAGTCATTTTCCATTCTCTTTACAAGGGGTTCAGGATATTTTGATCCACTATTTTAATCATAGTGACATTTTGTTATCAACAATAGTTTAACTCCAGTGACATTTTGACCCCAAAGATTATCACCATAATTATCACCATAATTATATCAAAGTAATAAACCACATCAGGAATTTATTTCTAGAGTAAACGATTCTAAGACAGTGTTATTTCTTCATCAACTTCCTATACCTCACAGCAGAACTTTCTCTTTTCCAATTTCACTTCACCAAAGTTATTTTTATCAGTAACAATTTCTTTCACCCCAGTGGGGGCCAGAGCATCACAGGGACCCAGTGCAAGGCTAGTGCTCACGCAGGGTGAGAGGGTATCTCATCTGAGGGTAACGATGATGGATGCTGGAGTGGAAGGGCATCCACACAGGGGAAGAGGGTTGGCCTAGAGCAGGAAGTGAGAACCCTAGTGCAGTATTGAAGACAGTTCCAATGTGGGAAGAAGGTAAAGGAAACAATGAGAAAGTGGTCACGTAAATGGCGAACTGACCAAGTAAGTAAACATATTAAAGCTAATGGGAGCTGGATTTCCCATTACTAGAGGAGGAAGGGACAAATACAGAAAGGGAGAAAACTAGAATGAACCCTGTGATACTGGATAGAAACAGAGACATTGTTATGAAATTATCGTCCTCAGTATATACACCTGGATAGAGAACTACAGATGTTAAAGAGTGTGTGTGTGTGTACATAATGCCTACATACGTACATACAGTCCCTATCCCTGTAAGAGGGTCTTGGAGGGTCACAACCTCAGTAACAATTAGCACACCTAGTGCCAAGGTCCTGGTTTCCAACGAACATTCTTCACTAAAAGGAACCAGGGCTCCTTGAAGAAATGGCTGATTTCAGGGTTGTGCCAGGAGAAGTACAGGACGAGTATGGAACAGCTTGCTGCGTCAGGAATAAGGCAATGCTCAAAGAATAACAGGGGCATGTCAAAAAGATGAAGAGATCATCCTGAACAGGCTACCACAAGCCAAATCCGGGACAATCTGACCATCAAAGTAAATAATGATAAAAATATGCACTGCATTAAACAGAAATCACGAGTCCATTCTGGAAAAAGATATCAGTGAAAAACTTGAAAGTTTGATGAGTAATAGGATATTCAGATAGTTTTAAAGCATCTCCCCCACAAAATATTAATTATAAAGGAACAAAAAGTACAATAGAGAAGCCTGGCAGTCACCACCTAAATTGTGATCAAAGTGAACACAGCAGGAAAGGGACAAAACAAACTCATGTGCCAACCGAAGGGATGTGATGAGAACACAGAATTGCTTCTGTGAAACTCCTGCCAAGGATGCAAGACCTGAATCTAATAATAAGAGACATCAAACAAACCAAAATGAGGGACATTCTACAAAATAACTGCCCTGTAATCATCTATATTATGAAGGTCATGAAAGTCAAGGAAAGATTGAGGAACTAGTCCAGATTGAAGCGATTAAAAGAGATGTAGCAAATAAATGCAATTCATAATTTGAGGGAAAAAATCATTTTGCTAGAAAGGACACTGTTCATAAAACTGGAGAAATTTGAACGGGGCCTGAGGCAATGATGGTATTAATGTTAACTTTCTGATTTTAATGGTTATGTTGTCGTTATGTAGGAGAATGTCACTCGTATTGAGGGGTGACAGAATATCATGTCTTCAACTCACTCGCAAAAGAATAAGGAAAAAATAGCTCTTTGTACTCTTAAAAGAATAAAACAAATATCAAAAGAAGCCACAGCCCCTCCAATTTCACTACAGATGGGGTCAAAACATTCTCAGGGCCCATTTATTGGAGTCAAAACATCCTGCTTCTTTTGTAGTAGGAGAAGAAGGAGGAGTGGATCTTTGCCCCCTTGCAAACTGTCATTCACTGTGGCTGTGGCTTCAGAGAACTATCAAACAGCCGGGTGGGATCAGCCACCTATTTAGGCTGGCAGCTTCCCAGCCCCTCTGGCCAGCACCGTGCCAGGAGGAAAGAGACTACAGAATGCGAATGCCCTAAGCCCTTGGGTGCCTGGAAAAGCCTTAGGGTACCTTTAGCTAAAAGATTTTTATTCTTCATATAATATTGTAATTTTCTATGTGTGCTACCTTATAAAAAAGACTAAAAATGATGACACAATGCATACCAGGTACATGAAGTTTCAACACATATATTCTTCACCCCTTCACTTCAGAAAGCAATGAAACAGTCTTGCCCTTGAATAATCACAGATGACAGTAAAGTATTTAATATCATCTTTTAAGCACTGAAACAGAGCTGCCATAAATACATTTACCTGTTGAGTTAAAGAGGATTATATAAAAGGGCTCATCTGTTTCTGGGATATCATCTTCATTAACGAGGACAGATATGTTCTGTTCTCTACTTCCAACTGCAAAAACAAGCATTTCTCCTTTTTCAATGGGAACAAAGTCTCCCTCTCCTGCAGTTGCCTCCCCATCCAGGGTAGCATAGTGAACGGCGCAGGCAACATCAACAGATCCATTTCTGAGAACTGTGAAGTCAGCAGTCTCACCTTCTTGAACCCTCACTACACGAGGTTCTGAAATAGTCACAAAGAAAAGAAGGAACGTGTAAGCTTTTCTGATTCCATCTACGTATTTTCAGATCACATACGTTTCTCTCTACACATCCCCCCCCAAGAAATGCCCTCCACTGTGTCTCTGCTTAAACACTCAGCTCCGTTCCTAACACCTCCATGAGTTAGACCCTCCATGAGGTCTCCTCTGATTACTTCCAGCCAATGGCCTTCCTCCTGCCTTGATTCCCACAGAATCCATTGTTTTCAACATTCAGTTTGTCAGTGAATTACATACTATCTGGAATCCTCTACCTATTGTTTCATACACCTCATTTCCAAATTTAGACCATGAATTCTCTGAGAATAGGATATCTTAGGTTTTATTTTTGCCACAGCAGTTAGCAGAAAGTTGAACACCGGAGTAAGTCACTAAGTATGTGTCAGCTGAAGGTTAAGAATATAAATCAGTAAAAATTCAAGAGGTTTAAAAGATTCCTTCTACGATTGTACATTGAATAGCTTGCAAAAATGGTTTAAGAAAGAATTAGAGACCAATTAAGTCTCCCAAATAAAACTAAAAGGTGTCTCAGGTGGCAAAAGACAGTTTTAAAGAAAGCATTAAAGTGGCAAAAACGGGGAAAACTTAATTACATATCCATTAAATATTAGTTGTTATAGGACCATTCACTAAGTATAATACCCAGACTTCCACTGTGTCCTGGAAGAGGTTATGTGGAAGAGTATTCCTTTTTGCACAAAGGAAAGAAAATACATTGGAATTTAAAGGTAGGAGGAGAATAAAGCTAACAAAATAGTACTTATCTTTTTTTTCCTTTAGAAGACCCTTAAAAATATTTGTTAAGTTATCAAAGAGATTGAATAATGACCACCCAAATTATGAAATCATATTTAAACAAGCATCAATTGTGGTTTGTAGAACATGTTCACTTAAAACAACTATTGAAAAAATATATTTTATACTGTTCAACTCACTTAAATAAGATAGCAATACCACCTGCAAAATAAATGGGGTCATCATTTCTTCTAATCCTCAGAGTTGCAGTACTTTTATTTCCTATTTTAGCTCCTCCAGTGGCATTAAGTAAGGTAACGGTAAATTCCTCCATTTCCTCTGGAATCTTTTGGAAAATGTTACACGTTTTAGTCAGGTGATTTGTACAAATAATTCCATTACATATTCCTAAATTAGTTTTCTCTTTTAAAAGAATGGCTTTATTAATAATAGTACTAATATTCATTTCCATTACCAAGGCAATAACCATGCTAAACTATCTCTGTAGGACTCAGATCCCCTCAAAATTTTAATGTGCATTCATCCAAACAGCTACTTTATTTTTTTTATTTCAGTATAGTCAGCTACAATGTGTCAATTTCTGGTGTACAGCGTAGTGTCCTAGTCACGTATATACATACATATATTTGTTTTCACATTCTTTTTCATTAAAGGCCATCACAAGATATTGAATATAGCTCCCTGCACTACACAGAAGAAACTTATTTTTTTATCTATTTTTATATATAGTGGTTATCATTTGCAAATCTCAAACTCTCAAATTTATCCCTTCTCACCCTCTTCCCCTCAGTAACCATAAGACTGTTTACTATGTCTGCGGGTCCCAAACAGCTACTTTATTTTGACTCACTACAAAATTTAATGGAAATAGATATTTTGTCTTATATAAGTTAAAAACAGAAACACTACATGGCTCATATTATTTCTGTAAAAAAAATGGGATATATGTTGTTTTCAAGGAAAAAAACGGAACAGAAAAAGAACTTTTGACATATTTAGAACAGAATTTGTAATAGTAACGAAAGCTCAGCTAGCTCTCAAAGGCCCCTTACAAACCCTAATTTAAGTGTTACCCAAGTGCATCATAAAGACCTCATTCCCATGTCCTAATAAGGTGAGATTCCCCATATCTCTGAGTCTATATGAATCCCCATGGACACTTTCTCTTTTACTTCATTCATGTAAGCTCCTCTTCTCCACATCCTAAAATGGAAGAGTGTTGTCCTTTCTCGAGGCAAGAGTCTGAGGGAAAGGAGACAGGTTTCCACACCTGTTCAAAGTGCAGTTCCCTTTGTTACTTAGAACTGTTACTTAGTTACCTTTCTTTATTGCCCTGAACCCATCATCCCTCTGATCCAACGCCCTGACTCTGAGAGTGCACCATATGATATCTGGTAGGTGGTGCCTTATTCTTAGAGAGCCTAAGTACAAGCCAAGCACTTAACCTCTCTCCCCACTGAATCCCTGATATTTGACACCTACACAGTGTCACCAGCGACTGTTGGTTCTAAGAGAAAAAAATGCCTTCAAGGAAACCAAAAATAATATTTCTCTTTTGTCTCATAGTCAGACATTATTACACCTGAATTCTTCATCATATACTCACATAACAAAATAAATTACCAGATGTCTCATGATTTAATAAAAAATAATTATTAAACAACAAGAGAGAGTTATACATGTAACATTTACCTCATCTGGAAGCGAGTAAATGGTGATATTTTTTGAAAATTCCTGATCTCCAAAGAAAATAGTCCCTTGGACAGGAAATACATCTTGTGTGAAGTCTGGACTAACCACCCATGACACATTAACATCACCAAAGTTGCCTTGATTTCTTATTATATTATAAATAGCTGTGAAACACAAAAGCATATAACATGTATGAATATATATTAAATAATTTTAAAATGATAATTAAAGAAATTGCTCAAATAAAAGTAAAAATAAGGGTTTTTTTCTAGTAAAAGCCAATTATTTGCTTAGCCCAGCCTCAAGGTGTATATATATATAAATGTAATAACCTAGTCTTCCCTCTGTAGGTATACAACTGACAGGAAAGATCAAGTCCATTTATTTTATCACAATTTGCGATTTTAAAAGTCATTTAGCATTGGGAACATGGTGGTGACTAACTAGGTACACTCATCACAAAGTCCTATAAGGATATTTGCTAGAGAAAACTGCACACTCGAAAATGATTTCTTTACCCAGACAGAAATGGCTCTAAAAAGAAGCTATTCTCATTTCATGCCACTGCAAGAGTTCCCAAGCAGTAACTCTTAGTTTTAAAGTTTTTTCTATTAGACTAAATTCATTCTTTTGAGTGTTTGAGTTCCACTGCATATATTTAATTGAAATCAAAATATAACTGAAGTATCATCACAATACTACATAAGAAATAAAAATAGCAATCTTAAATATGATTTTTTAAAAACACCGATTTCTGCACTACATGTAATCCCTAAAGCAGATGGACAAATAAAAATAACTATTTACTAAAGAAATTAAAAAATGACTAATTTCTTCTTTTAGCAAACAGTAACAGAATATAAGAATTAGAATAAATTACCACGATAGGTATCATCCCCTTTACTTTCATTTATCGTAACAATTAGATCATCAGAAATGAATTCTATAATCCCATGGGGATCATCATTTTTCAGAATCGTTATGTTGACAACTGTAGCACTTCCCAACTTGCTCTCCCGCTCACCATGGCTGCTGAGGACCACCCAATAATGTTCATCCAACTAAAAAGAACATGTCAAATTAGGAAAAAGGAAAAGTTGACATTTTCAGGGCAAATAAAAATATATATATTCAAGAATATTAATACTGCCAATTTTCTACAAATATACCACTTACTAAAAGGACAAAAGAGCTGATATTATCATTTTTTTAATTTTTAACATTCTCCCATCAATTAAGAGAGATATCAGATATAAGTACACACTATACATAAAAGGAAAGGTAAACAATGATTCTACACTAAAATAGAAAGACTGGAACTTGTCATGATGATCTAGTCATTTTACCTAAGAAAAGTAAATAAAATAATAAAATTAATTTAAAAGTTATATATGATCTTATATACCTTCTCCATTCTGGGAAACTAATTTTAAAAAAAGCTGTATATGCATTGGTGTGTTAAAAAAAAATGAGTATCTAGTTTCATTAATATAAAACTTAAAATTTATTGTCTTTAAAAGAGTAGTATTACAGAAATACTTCTTTAACTCAAAACCATTATCATTAAAAGTTCAGTCAACACATAAAATAAGGTTTTAACACAAATAAAGCTGAAAGGAGAGGAAAACTGATTACACACTGAAAGTTTCAGATTGTTTAGTATTGCTTTATGTAGGACAAACATGGACCATTCAAATTAGAATGAGTCTTACTTTGTTTCTTAAGTTTTTTTTTTTTAATTTTCCAAACATACATACTTCTCAACCCTTTCTTGCCCTCTTCCTTCCCTATATCTCCTTGCCAATCTTCAAAATATTTATATCTATAATATACTAGGTACTATCAACTTTCCACAAAACACAAGGGAAAAATAAAATCCCGTACCTCTGGTATCCCATCCAATCTTGTTAGCAAGGTGATTATGATCTCCCTTTCCCCAGGTTTAAATTCTAGTACCCCCGTGTTTCCGTAGAATTCATTGCTGTTTCTTGGCTCTACTCGGTAGCGTAGAAACTGCTTAACCAGAGCACCCCTGGAGCGGATGATGTGGAGCTCCACAGAATCTCCTTCCTTAAAAAAAAAACACCAAAGTTCAAATTCTTCAAGACTGTTCTAAAGTTGTGAGTACAAACAGATTGAAGTCTCTCTCATACGTACTTTTATAACATAGGGACCTCTGAAAGCAGGAGAAAACTCAAAAATTCCCCCAGGATCGTCATTTTCCAAAATAATTAGGTCACGGCTGGTGTATCCAGATTTCAGCACTTGGTTTTCCACATTGACCCTGAAGAAGTCAGAAGGAAAAAAGGCACCAGCTACCTATAGTTTTCTGAATTCTGAAGCCTTATTTACAATATTTATAACACCTCCAGATAATGAATATGAAAGTTGTGAGGAGTTGAAACTTTAACTGAATTTAAGTGTATTAAAACCACTGAAGATCAAAACAGTTTTACTCACAACATTTATGGAAGAACTACTATATCTGAATTCATTGTATCTTTTATATTTGACTGAAACCAAACAGTACATAAGTAGATCAAAAATACAATAATCCAAGATTTCAATATATTTTATAAAGTAGCATCAAATTTATAGATCTATTTCCAGTTTTAAAAAATTTTAATTTGAAACATGTAGTTTAAAAATATATTTAAATAAAAAATTTTTAACTTTGCATACACTTGAATTTCTTTTAAAAACTCATTACATGAGATTACACTAACTGAATAAAAGTTGGAAAACTGCTTGGACTAACAATGACTGAAAATAAACAAAATTGTGACTAGATTTTAGAAATATTTTGTAATCTTTAATATGATTCTATTCACCTTGATTTTAACTGCATGCATATAAAAGAAAATGCGGGACATACACAGACAGAAAAAAAAAATGGAAAAGAATGGACTTGAGACACATGACCTGCTATAGCAACTCCCATAAACATCTCAAAAGAACATATTAAAACAAGATGTTTTTGTATTTCTGGTTTTTATGTTCAGTGTATAATTAGAATGATCAAAGGGACTGGGACTGTAAGGCTCTGAGGGTTTAAAAGCCAGCATACTCTGAGAATTCTCAATCCTGAAAGCTGCTCTAAACCTTTCCAAATGTCACTTTCTATTGAATCAAGAAGTACCCCTGGTCAGACCTCAAAACTACAATGTAGCCACAATTAATATGTAGAAAGAACAGCACACATCCTGTGTAATAAAGAATCTGAATTAACACCCTTCCCCAGCTTTTAGAATTCCAATAATCAATACCTAACACACTAGTGGCCACAGAAGTTATAGTCCAAGTAATAAGATGGTTATCTTTTTTACATACAACTGCAATCATATGATTTTCATAGCAAGTTTGCCCATATTTTATTTACAACCATATTTTCATTAACTAAAATGTCCTATGTCCATATAAACTAGGAGACAAAACAGGATCAAAATGTGAAATATAAAAATCCATTCTGAGCATTAAACTAATGAATTTGTTGTTAAAATTTCTTAAAATAAGCCACCCTTTTGAAAAAAAGCATATTTTTAGTAAGTTCTTTATACAAAAACTGAGAGAATATAGACAAGAAATTGCTTAGATGAACTCAAAAACCAATGGAAAAGATGAGAGCACTGGTTCTGAATTCTCTGTTAAGCTACAAAATTGATAAAAGACATTAAGAATCTCACAAGCAAAGTACACTAATTGTTATCTTGCTTATATGTACACTATAATGAAAGTTCAAACTTTTTAGTTCTTCAAAACATGTAATTACATAAATTCTGAAAAATTTTATCAAATACTTAAATGTATTCATAATTTAAAGCTCTTAATACAAAAAACCCTTCAGATAAGCTACCCTTATCATTAGAAAATAAAAGGGTACAAAAAAGCATGCACAGGCAGGTGGACAAGCAAAATTAATCAAGACCAGTGGGCATGCAGAAAGGCAGCCTTGTCCAAAACAATGGCTTGCAAAGCAAAATGTTGGATCATCAAAAACAAGGCACTCTTTAGGACACTTACCCAAAATACACGACAAACCTTTCGGTTTCTACCCTGTCAACAGAGAAAGAAGTATGGGAGGGGGGGAAGAGGCAGAGACACTATTCGCCAAAATCTCACCAATACTGCTGGAAAGTGAATGGCAGGGTAAAAATAAAGCTAAAGAAAGCCTTCCCCACCCCCAACCCCCTACGAGCTAGTCATGTTCACTTTAAGGGAACTCTGCACACTGGGTTCTTTGCTATTGACAAATGCTAGCAAGAGGTTTGGCAGTTCCCACTTAGGGAAGATGACCCCATGGCTAGCCAGCATGTCAAGCCCCGTTGCAGACATTCCTTTCCAGGCCTGCCTCAAGGCGCTGGAGCCTGCCAAGCACTGTGCAGGCTTACAAAACCGCAGCAGCTGAGCAAATTTCATTCAGCCCGACTTATAATTACTTAGCAGCTTTAATTAGGTTTCAAAAAAATAAAAAACCTACATCCTCAGATCTAAAGCCAGTTATTCTTTGAAAAACTAAAACCTCTATCAACAGAGAAACATACATCTTTCATCGTTTGTGTACGAATATACTCAAGAAGCCAAATATCATGGTATCTTTTAATTATGACAAATCTTACTTAAATATAACTTTATATCAGGAAATTCAAGCACTTTTCCAAATTCGCACTGTGTTGCATTTTCAAGTAGCCTCGAGAAATACATCAGCATGTATAGTTCTAGTACTTCATTTCTAAAGTCAAATAATACTATAAATAAGGAGTTATTCTCTACATACATACATCACAAATTTTTCTGAAATAAATTGGCATCGTGAAATTGTTTCTGATCTGGGAAAAATGAAACAAAAATATTTTTAACTAGTATGGCATCATAAACTGTTTCGTACCAGGGCAACTTTTAGCTATATTTAATTGAAATACAGGGAATTTTCATTCGAATTTGACATTAAAAGAAAAATGTACATGGTACCACAATAAAGTGTTAATTTTTTATTGTTGCAATATTTTACTGTTACTTTTGTTAATCACACTAGCATTCATTCATCCGTTCCTTTAGTTTTGTTAAAAATTTGCAAAATTGAGATGGAGTTTTTATAAAATATGTTATTTTAAACCATACATTTGATTCTCACATTTATTTAATTAAACATGCCTTAGAACACTTTAATGTAATTTGTTCAGGCACAACTGAGATAATCCAAGTTTGCACTAGTTACTAATTGAACTGAAACATTTTAGTATAAATTTGAACTAATTTCCTCTATTTGAAAAGAGAGGAACCGATAATTTCTGAAATTCTCTACCCCATGGTTTGTACTTGTGTACAGCTTTTACCCATAGTAAAGAAAGAGAAATTAAAAACACTTAAAAATTATATTTAGTTAATTTCAAAGGTTTACATAAGGTTAAAAAATGATTATTTTGAAAGAATAAGAATAGTCATTAAGAACTTGCAGAGGTATAATTTAAATCATTCTTTAAACATTTAGTTCAGAACAGAAACTCTCAGCTGAGCAACAAAGTTTCTATAGATTGCTGTATTTTTGGTTTATAATTGCTGTTCCTTTTTCTTAAGTTTTTTTAATATTGCCCATTGATTTATTAAGTACTCTAATCTAATTTAAAGGAAAAAATCATATAAGTGAAAAAATAATAATTTTCAGTTTATCTTACATTGTATTTCACAAATTTTTTCAACACATGAAATATTTTTTCTTAAGATTTAATGCAAAATATATATTAAAACCGTAAGTCATTTAAACTGTATGTGTGTGTCGTATTTGGGTTTTGCTTTTTGATTTTTTGCCTGTTTTGTTGTTGTTGTGCTTTGTTTTAATTTTTATGTTGAAAAAAGGAAGAAAACACAATGTGGTTCTGAAAGAAAACAAAACAAACAGCAGACATTCAACAGATTTGTTCCCTACATTCTGTATTTTTCTTTCACATAAAAATAAAAACTACTTATAAGGTTTATAAAATGTGTTTACACAATACACCTTTATAGAAAAACCTGCAAGAGTAAAATCTGGAGAGGACCGGGAGTTATAAAACAGAATTATTACTACTTCCATCCTAATTAATATGATACAAAATAGCACCTATTAAATTCATCTACGAATTTTACCATTTCTAAAGTAAGAGTTCTGCAGAGCCCTCAAGTCACACTGACCTTTACTAATACGTATCTGTAGTAGACAATCTTGGTTTCGATTTTTTAAATTAATTAATATCAATTAAACACAGTATTTTTTTCATTTTTGGAAAGAATTCTCTGAATTATTGAAAAAATTTCTCTTTGAGAGACTGTGATATTTTCTCAATATAAATTACCTACTGAGAAATGTTAAGTAAATCCTTATTATTACTTAAAAATACCCCTTAAGTTTGCATTATTTTTCATTCTCTGGAAAGTAAGTATTATTTAATGTTTAAATTCCATGTAAAGCGCGAATTTCATTATATGAAGATTAACGCTTTCTTTCTACTCACACAAAAAAGCTCTAATCCTCTCCCCTGTTGAAAATGAAACCAGCAGAGCTGTTTGCCTAACCTAACATTTTAGATTTTTTGCTGCCTACTTTTTGAATATAGCAAAATATAAGCTATGGTTAAGATTTATCTAATACCTTCCATAAATTCTCTATGTAATGTTTCTTCACAATAAATACCAGGTTAAAGTTAACTATGTCATAATATTCACGGTCTAACCAGAAGCCATCAACAAACAGCAGAAAAGTCAGAAGGTCAACGTAACATTACCTACTTAGTTTTTTGTTTTTACTTTATATGGAAGAAAGAATTAAGACAAAAAAGAAAATTATTTAAGAGAACTTGAAGACATAAACATCACTAAACATTACCTAAATGGGCTATTACCTGTCTAAAGAAAGTGTTACCGTCTCATTCATTTCTGGAATGTCATCAGCTTTGACAGTAATGTTGATTGTTGTGTTACTTTGCCCAGATAAAAACACAACAGAGCCATTAAAGGGTCCTATGTCGTCCAGGGTCACTGCTTTCGAATTAAAGCCAGAGGGCTTCAAACTCCAATGGACAGTAGCCTGCCCATCAGTTCCATCCCGATGTAAGGGAATGCATATCTCATAAAAAGAGAAAAAAACAGAACAATTTCTTCTGAACTATATGCTCACAAATTATATAAGCTTTTCAGTTAGTGCATACACGTTACATGAATTCGTTTATGTACTGTGTGCACAGAGAAGTGAACAAGGTTCTCTTTAAGCATGACAATAATTTTAAAGTATTTTATATTAGTTTTTGCTAATCAAATTTATTTACAAAATTTCCCCCAACCAAAAATATGACTAACCTGGGATTGTCTTAAAGAAAAAGACTTAATTTTAAAAGCCAAGGAACTGTGAAAAACATAGAACAATTTGGGTAAAGAGTAAATTTCCATCAGAGGTTGTCTGAAAAAAGAATTAATTTAATATGAACTGAAAAATAAACTTCTGTGATTAAATCTGGAAAAGGATAGTTACGTAAAATGTATCCTAAAGAGGCAAAATAAGAAAATAATTTAAATAAGAATAAGAAATGTTTCTAACCAATACAGTAAATGCAGCAGAAACAAAATCAGATACTCACATCACGGCTCTGTGTTACCTTGGGCAAGTTACTTAACCTGTCTGACCTCAATTTCCACATGTGAAGTGAAGCTAGTAGTTGCCTATTTTACAAGTTTGTGGTGAAGATAAAAGTGTCTCTCCATAGTATGAGCTAAATAAATGGAAGCTTTTATAGTAATTTTGAAACAAACTGTATTCGGTAGTTTTATTAAAGTGCAGCACATTTTAAATATATATAATTCAAGGATCACTGTAAATCATAATGAAGTTTTTTCAAACAAATATTTAATAGTAGGTAATGCTATTCTTTTTAAGCTCTTAAAAAGGGAATCTTCTTTGTTCTTTTCCTTTTAACACAGGCTATCTTGAAAAAAATGGAAGACACTTTCCTCACTAACCATTCTTCTAATTTGGCTAGAAACAGTCAGGGCTGGAAACTAGTGAGCAAAGTAAGATTCTTAGAAAAGACAAAAAAAAATTAAGAAAGGTCTGGGCCCTTAAATCACCCCAAGGGAGTAGGCGTGGCCAAGCTGTGGATGGGACAAAGAGAACAAAGGGAAATTCTCACTCCTTCTGCTATTTCCCAGGAGGGGAAGAATGCAGATTCACAGAGCTCAAAACTTTCCCTGGAATCTAATTTCCCTCTGGAGAAAAACATGAAATCGTAAATGTACAGCTTTGCAAGATAAATGAATTAAAACAATCCATTCTTTTAGAACAAATGAAATACTTCTTAGTTTTTCTGAAGAAAACAGGGTATCAAAAAAAATATTTTAAAAATCAAAACCATCTTGAAAAATGGAGCTTCTCTGCCAATTTACAGAATCAAACATACAAACAAAGGAAGTTGTGGTCACTATATTTTGACATGAGGCTTTGATAACAAAAACAACTCTCCACATTCCTGACGTGAAACACAAGCCAATTTAAATCAAATCTAAGTATGAGAGACTTGGGGAGGGTCTCAGGGACAGACTGTGGCTCAGGGAATAGTAAGGCCAAAGGTCAGAGCTGTCCCTAGATAGATGGCAGGAAAATTCAGTCAGGGTGGGAGGGTGCTATATATGTGAAGAAGCGCGCGCGCGCGCGTGCGTGTGTGTGTGTGTGTGTGTGTGTGTGTGTGTGTGTGTATGCAGAAATTTACATATATATGTAAATACATACATAAAATAAAATTCCTAAGATTTGGTGTTTCACAATTTAACCATATCACCTCCACACCATGCACAGGACACCACCCGAGCCCTGCCCAAGGCAAGCATGAGGCAGGTAGGGTATAGCTTAGTGATAGAGTGCATGCCTAGTATGCATGAGGTCCTGGGTTCAATCCTCAGTACCTCTGGTAAATAAAGCAGTACATAAATAAATCTAACCCACCCACCCACCCAAAGAAACCCCCAAAACATAGTAAGACCTCCAAGGCAAGTATGAGGAGTGCTCAGAAATGGAAAAGGTCAAGGATTCCTGTGATACATATCACTTGGACAATAAAAAAATTGTGTTTGGCTTTCACTCTATCAAATGCCATGCCACTAGCTGCAAGTAGCCATATCAAAATATCCTCCTTTTGCTGTAAGCAATTAATTCTAATTTTATTCCATCGAATATGTCAAAAGGTGATGAAAATCACACACTTACCAGTTACATATGTCAAATTACATACTGAAGACTCAGCTGCAAATGGTGAAGCTTTTCTACATCTATTAACTCTATAAACTAATTCTACCCCGCCCCAAAAAGAGCATCTATACATTATCTCAAACTCATTACACCCCATCAATAAGAAAAAGCCTACTTACCACTTCCGCAGCAAAATCTTCCGGTTCGTGCAAAATAATTGGAAGATTGCTAGTAAAGCCAATTTCTCCATTTGCAATGTCAGGAGTAACCACTAAAGAAATATTCCGGATTTTCCCAAATCTAGGACTTATAGGTGGGATTGGGGGAATTATATTCACCAACTCCACAGTTTCCAACTATAATAAACGAAGAAAACACCATAAAACTGACAGAAAAGAAATTTTTGGAAAAATGTTTAGCCTTAATTGCAGGAGGCAACAAAGCACAGCTAAAGGCCACCAGTAACTTGGCAACTTCCTTTTCCTCTTTCTTCATTGGTCATCCTGATTTGACCTCCTGCACTGGCTTCTTGGGCTCCTTCTGCTCCTCAATTATTATTCTTCTTCCCCAGGGGTCTTCCCAATACCTTTATCTTATAACTTCATACCCTCTCCCTAATCATTTTGCGATCTCTCCTTCAAATTCCAAATATTTATAATCAACTGCCACTGGATATGACATAAATGTCACAGAGACACGTTACAAACAGAATGTACCAAATAGAAATCACCAGCTGTGGTCCATGTCCTCTTACCACCACCTTCACCAATACTACCATCCACTTTTCCTCCTTGTTGCCGATATCCAACTACCCTGACTTAAAAGCCAAATAGAGACTTGCTCAGATCTCCTTCCTCTCATCCACTGACCCACACTTCCAATCAAATCACCCACTGCCCTTCTCTGCCAGAGAAAAGTCACTATCAGAAGACTATTCAGAACTCCAAATGTGCCTAAATATGTCTTTAAAGAAATGCAACATACATATAACATACAGTGTCCCTGTAATAATCATGACCTCCAGAGTAACTTTCATGGTTCTTCCTCATGTAGAGTGGCCTCTCTTCATCACCTTACGAGTCAAAATGTACCTGCTCTTAAAGACTAAATACCCATCTCTTCCGTGAAGATTTCCTTGGATTCTCCAGCCCTCTTTCTCCTATCTCTTTCTGAATCCTCACGAAACTTAGAACTTAAATTTCACTTACTTCTTGCTTATTATCATTCTATGTGCTCCAGACTTTTACTTCCAACAGGACTATAGAGCTCTTGCAGGTCTGTCTGTGTCCTTCTCAGTACTTTCCTGAAACATGCACACACCTGCAAGTGCGGCAGCTACACAGTACTTGTTGATTTATCCCTCCAACACAAATTAAGCACCATAAGAATCCTGACACATCACAAACCTTCAACATCTTAATATTCTAACTTTCCAAAATCCAATTTATCAATATCACAGTGTTCACGGGAGTGTAGGAATAGATAATCACTACACGAGTGCAAAAAGGACAGAGATTATAAGTTAAAAAGCAACTGTGAACTTAATGGGACATTATGGACCTCCTATTCTTTAGAAACCTCCCTCTGTTAAGCTCTGCAATGTGGAAACAACACCACTAAGTAAGCATCACTAGAGACTTGTGATTTAAGTTGATTTTCCACAGCAGGACAGGACTGGTATTGACCCTGCACAGATGCTCACATTTTGTGATGAACAATGTACATTTTAAGGGTAAAAGTAAATGCCTTCTTAAAAGTAGCACACTTTGCTTTGAAAATCATAAACAGGAGAAGGATATCAAAAATTTCGTATTTGGTAAATATCCATTTGAGTAAAAGAAAAAGAAAATTAGACTGGTCGATTTTGCCAAATATTGGTATGCAGACTGAGGCAAGTAAAATAAAACATGTGGTTCTTTAGGACACTGCATATTTACTTTGTAAAATAAATAAAATGTAAAGATACATAATTAAAATCACATAAGTGTACCTGTCATTCCTTCTAGAGAAAAAGAATATACCCATATACATATATATTTATCTTCTAAAATAGCACAAAAATTAAAAAATAAAAATATATATGTAAATGGCATATAAATACAAAGTGTGCATTGGCTGGAGGGGAAGACTTTTTAAAAAGACACTGGTCCTGTGTGAGTAAGCACGTGTTTGTGAATGAACCCTCTCATTCCTGTATATTCACAAAGAGCTAACTGATAATACTGTTTAAAACATCAAGGAAAAAAAACTCCATATATTTTTAGTTCAAAACTCTTCAACAAGAAAGGAAAAAAAATCATATTTTACTTACTTTTATCAAAACAGTTACAGAATTAATTCTAAGTGTAGTATTTTTGAAAAACCATAAAGAAAGAAGATATAGAAGGCTATGAAATGACCTGATCAAAAGGAAAATGCTAATGTCCCATGGCTTACTTCCTCGTCTCTAAGCCTTTTTGTCTGGGTTCCTTAAGCATCTGCTAAATCAAACCACTCCATTCATAAAGAGTCGTTCTTCGCTTTCAGACAGTTTGCTACTGGGACAGCACATTAGTGACCCCAGGCCTGCCAAAAGCTGTATCTCAGACTCATGGATTTAGCCGAGAGAGTTACTGAAGAATGAGGAGCTCATGTCTCGGATTCTCCTTTTCTTCAGTTTCATTCAGCTCTCTGCGCAGAGTCTGATGCCTCCTATTCGTGAGCTGCTCGTCCATTATGTACTATTCAAACTACACAACCTTCTGACTCCAACCAGCCTTCCAGAGCCTACAGCTGTTTTGAACCTTAAGGAGCTGTGTCAGTGACTAATAGTGCCCTTTTCTCCGACTGTGTTAAACTGACTGTCTGCACTGCAAGACCTTTGTTTTTTAACTGAATACAAAGAGAGATAAAGAACTGAGTCTGGAATTAGTGGTATAAACAGATTTCTAACGCGGGATTACCCAAATTCAGATATTACATGCTTCTCTGCAAGTTCTTCCTTACTTATCAAGTGTCATCAAAAGTAAATTCTGTCATCTTCACATAGAATGCTGAAAGAAAATAGCTAGGCTAATATCTGACCCACTAGAGGTTCTTAATAAGGTTTTGTCTACATAGGGATTCTCTATAGCTACCTGAATAGATATTGGATATTTTCAAGAGTCTGAAAGTTTAATACAAAGGTTACTAATATTGGCATAGATACAGGAGGTCTCTACAGTAAAGACCTGTTTTGAGGCAGAGGAAGAGAAGAAATCAGAAAACAGAGACATTCTCTACAACTCAAAATCAACACTTCTGCATCATCAGTTCTCAAACTCATGTCACGTCGCTGCAACTGTGACACAAATGCCAGGATGCAGGGCTTCTATGAAAGCAAAGGAAATCCTGTGAAATCCTTCCTTCACTTCATATGAGTTGTGAGCTACAAGACTGGAGACCAAAGGAGAAATGAATACTGAGATACTAGGGACAAAAAAACCTTAAACATATGCTATAAGTTGAATGTTTGTGTTCCCACCACGCCCCTCCAGAATTCATATGTTGAAACCCTAGTGCCCAATGTAATGGCACTTGGAGGTGGGACCTTTGGGAGGTGATCAGGTCATGTGAGCAGAGCCCTCATGATGGGATTAGTGCCCTTATGAGAAGCGACACCAAAGGGCTTGTTCCTCTTTCTCCCCACCATGTGAGGACACAACAAGAAGACATAAGTGTGTAAACCAGGAAGAGGACTCTCCCCGGAACCCCACCGTTCCAGCACCATGATCTTGGACTCCCAGCCTCCAGAACTGCGAGAAGGAATCGTCTGCTGTTTAAGCGACTCCGTCTGTGGCAGTCTTTACGGCAGCCCAAACTGATTGAGTGATTTGTATTAATGAGAATGCTCTGAAGCCAGAGGACACCGACAACAGAGAAGGCGAAGGAGAGCACTGATGCCAAAAATAAAAACAAAACACAAAAACCTCCATTAAATTCTGAAACTCCACTCGACAAATTATTATCTCTCAGAGGCACCAGAGAACTCCTAAGTTTGGGATATGCTACCCTGAGTTCAAACTGGTGAAATTAGTATGTATTTCCATATATTAAAAGAACCAACTTTAAAAAGTAAGTTATGACATATTTCTGTATAAGGCCAAACTTAAAGCTTTTCAAAAATTCTAAATTTATCTCTAAATGTGCTCTGGCAGCAGCATTCTAATTGCTTATCTTCTTGCTCAACAAGACCAGAGCCATGGGCTTGACCACTTGCTCAAGTCCACTCCACAGATCCAGATCCCCCACCATCTAGCCAGTTATCTCACAAGAACATTCCACAAGCTGCAGGGGCAATGGACACAACTGTGAATGATGTCATGTTCTGTTCACCCATCACCCCAAAAAGAGAAATTCAAGGGTCCTCCAAAAGTGGGCTATCCTCATAGACAGGCAAATGCATCATATCATAATGTCCCCAATATGAGGAAACACAGTAAAATAATAATAGTAACAGTAGTTAAAGATGAAGAACAGATCTCTCACCACTAGGGACAAAGCTTTTGGGGACAGATAAAAGGTCTCCCTATAGACAGGCACGCAGCAAAAAGGCACCCCTACGTACTGACAAATTACATATCCCGAGAACAGGTCATTGACTAGATACCTCTGCTAGGAGTCCTCAATTAATGCTCAAACCATACAAGCCTGAGCAGCGGCCCAGCTCAAAAACAAAAGTCTTCAGAATGAAAGGGTCCACCCCACCCCGTGCTGAGTAAGGTACGACACAGTCCTGTGAAATTCAGAATGCCAAGAAGCTTTTTAAAAGCTTTCAGAGATAAAGAGCAAGTAAACCACAAAGGTAAACAATTCCTTTCCACTCCAATTTCTCATCAGCATCTCTGGAAGCTAAACAACAATATCTTTCAAATTCTGAAGAAGAAATTATTTTAATCTAGAAATTTCTACCAAGCCAACTATCAATGTGAGTATGAAATTTCATTTTCAGTTGTTCAAAATTTTACCTTGCACATACCTTTCCTGCACATGTATTTAGAGGACAGATACACTCCAACAAAACTAAAACACAATCCAAGAAGTAAAAGGTCCAAAATAAAGAAAATTGAGGAGTTCAGTAGAAACAGTTCCAAGTAGCAGGTGTCAAGCAAGTGGAGAAAGTAATTACTGCAGCTAAACGCAACATCCCACGCATGTAAGACAGCTGTTAGACTAATGTGGTAAGGACAGCATATGGAAAGGGGCAATTAGACACTCCAGAGAAGGCAATAATAAAACATACAATCTAGGCAAAAATATGAAACAAATTTAAATGCAGCATGAGTCAAAGAAATTAATGGAATATGAGACTTCATTTGATATATATTTCAGTTAGCAAAATGCATGGTGACACAGATTACACATTCTTCCTTTATTGATCCATTCATACTATCTAATTCTGTATTAAATTTATTTATATAACCAAAATTTGATAAGCACCCTTTTTTGCTTTCTAATTTTCAGAATCAACCAATACCAACCATTTGGAAAATATAAGCACAGTATCATAAGTGAGTGCAGATTTTCAAACTTTGGCAATAAAAATAATGCTTTGGTTATTATACGGTTAATAAAAGTTAAGAAATTAAAGACATAAGATGGGAAAATACATTATAGGGTCTTTATCTCTTCTTTTTAAGTAGAAAAACTCCAAAGATTTTTATCTACTGTTACTAGACCAACAGATTTTTTAGGATATTATTTTAAAGTATCTACACATTTTTTCTCATACTTTTTTACTTCTGAAATGCCTTCCCTGCAGTATCCATCATGAAAAACATATTTACCCTACAAACCACATCCCTACATCACATTTTCCCAAATCAACTCAAAAGAAAGGCAGGTCTCTTGCTCTCTCCCTCCCGGCCCTTCCCAACAAACAGTTTATAAATCACTCCATTATGTCATCCATCACATTCTGCCCCACATTTCATGTCTGATCTGCTTTTATTATCACATGATTAAAATACTGACTTTAGTATAACCTTTGTTCCATCCATCCCTCTATGTCTTAGGAGCAGACACAGTCTCTCTTTGGACTCCCACAGAACTTCTAGTGAGCAAGAGAACCCAAAATATAGATGAGGGCAAGGTAATGAATAGTTACTCTCTCACACAGATAGGTACACTTACAGTTTAACCAAAGTTAAGAGTATTTTCATCATTAAAGTACCTGTACTAAGAAGTAAGCTCCATTCTGAAGGAATGCATCATTTCTTATTGGTAATTTTATAGTGACTTGGGTTTTTTGTTCTGGAAAAATGAGGCTATTTCTCCTGGATATATTTAAGATGCCATCTTTTGCTCGCAAAGGGGCCACAGCTCCAGCAGGAATATAAAGTGCAGAATAAAACATCTTCACATCTCCTTTAGTTCCTCCTAGTCTTGTAAAACTCAAGGATAAATATCGTTCACCTGGACTGCTTTCAATCTTCTGATTTTCCATAGGAAAAAATGTTATTAGGCCATAAACATCATCACTATCCTGAATGTAGAACAAAAGCTGCAGATAAAGGAAAAAAATATTAAAGTTATAGAATTCTCACATCTGAGATTACCAAATGGTTTATTTTCTAAGACTATTCTGATTTGTAATATTTATTTATGTACCACATCTAAAAATGATCACTCTTACATGTAACAGAGTAAACGATGAATCAAAAACACATTAGCAAACTTTGTGGAATTTTTTTAAGAGCAAACTTTTTATTTATAGAAGGAACAACCTTAAGAAAGGGAAGCAACTATCATTTCTAAAATCAGTGTTCTTTCTGTCACAGCGAACTAAACAGAAATGTGATTTACGTGATCAAATTCTTTGGCTATTTCATAGCACAGAAACAGTCACCCAAGTTAAATGTAACAAGAGATCTACCTCTGCTGGTTCGCTCACTTCTGCACCTCCTCGTATTGTATGAGGTAGAATCTGAAGTAGGTAAGCCTCCGCCTCTTCTGGAAGATCGTCATTAACAACGGTGAGAGGAATCGATGCCAACATCTGCCCTTGTGCAAAACGGAGAACTCCAGAACTTGGCCTGATATCCACTGTTACCGGTGAAGGATCACTGTTATTCCGCGTCAACACCCAGTTCACAGAAATATTCCCATGAGTGCCACCATTTCTAACCACTGTTATTTCTTCAAATCTAGAATTTTTTTAAAGAAAATATGTCACACAATACACTCTATTTCCCTCAAATAGGTATTTTCATATCAAGTTGGCCATCAGACACTGGTAAAAGCAGAATCCAAATTATAAAGAATGATCGTTTTAATATGAATGAGTAGAGATGTAGATGTGTCCTAGGAAACTACCATAACATGAATTCACTTGCATCTTTAAATCACTCCTCAAATAAGAAAGAAAACAGTGAAACAACAGTCGAGGAATTGACACATACTCTTGACAGCTCATCACTATATCCAACACCACAAACATTAAATCTTAGAATAACATATTTAAGTATTTGTAGCAACACAACACTTAAATCCTACCTTGATGTCGTATCTTCATCAATTATAACTGTCCTTTCAAACAAGACACTGTTGAGTGAGAGGACTCCATAAGGTTTGTCGTTTGGCTTAATGGTAACCTGGACAACAGAAGGGCCTAAGAGCACAGCATCTCCCTGTAAGGTATCTTTCAGTAACATGACATGAAATGATTCAGCAATCTCCGGTATGGCATCATCAACTATTTGAAATTTCAGGTGTGATTCATAAATAAAAGGTGGAAAAACAATAGTTGTGTTTGGCTGAAGATCAATGAAGTCTAAATTCTGCACTGCATGTGCTGTTGAATTCCCAGTTATAACAATATAACTGATCAAAACTTCATATTCATCAGATCCAATCAGATTTCCATTGTCATCTTTTCCACGAACCACTGGGATTGTGAGTATGTGGTCTTCTTCGGGTACCAAATAAACACTTTGTACGAATCTCACAGGACTATCATTTTTCTTAATGATGATCTCAACTGAGCTCCTAGAAGTGTTGATCTCAGCTCCTCCTTCAACATTTTTCAGTTGAATCAAAAATATTTCATCATTTTCTGGAACCTGTCAAAGAAATATAAACAGTGGCAAAACACCAATAGCCAAAACATGTGCAAAAAAACCCATAGTGTAAAAAGTCCCTATGTTTCAATGTAAATACGTAGAAATAAAGATTCTTTAACTGAAGGAAACAGATAAAGAGGTTTATCTGGTGTCCATTTACAAAAATATTTTCCCAAGGTAAATAACATATTTTAGATAAAGCAAAGGTATTGAAGTACTGGTATAATGTCTTTCAACTTGATAAATCTTTAGATAACTAAAATGGACATAATTCTTACTAGTTTCATCAGGTGGGTAGGGTCAGAAGCAGCATTCAAGGTCAAATAATAGCTAAGAATCTGAAAAACTACATGAAACACCACAAATGGTTAGTTTTCAATCATGCAAATTATTCTTGCTTCTCTCTAAACGGTTTCTAACTCAAGAGTTAAGTATATGATACAAATCATACGATTTTCAAAATACTCATCACAGCTCTCTGGAGAACAAGCCATAAGAGTCACTATTAGGCAAAATGATGACACCGTTAAGATGAAACTTCTTTTTTTTAACTGCACAGAAATCCTAGGGATAATCTTTACTGTGCTAGTTGAGCTTTTCCTTCACTCTAAATGAATGAAAGTGAAAAAATACGTAAGTTTACTTCCATCAACAGCAATATACAAAGTAAAGCTATTTATCTCAAAAAAGAAATGTAATATTTGATGATCTTTTCCCCTCAACTTTACTAAGGAATAATTGACAAATATAATTTTAATATACTTAAGGGGTACAGCATGATGATTTGATACATATATACACATGTACACATATATATACATATATATAGAGAGAGAGAGATACTTAGTGACTATCAAGAGCAAGATAATTAACACACCCATCACCTCCGATAGTTAATTCTTTGCGTGTGTATGCGGAGACTGCCTGAGTCCTACTCTCAGCAACTTTTAAGTATACAAAACCGTATTATTAATGCTGCACATCAGGTCTGCAAAAGATGATCTTTAAATGTACAATTAAAATATATAATTAGTCATTGCCCCAAATTATAACCTGTTCAACGTTCTGGAATCTAAAAACAAAAGGTTTTTGTTAGCTTCCAGAAGATGAACTTGAGCTATTGACGCTACCTAATACTTCATTTTTTCAAGATAAATACTCTTTTCTAACAATGTCTTCTAATTCATTTTTTTCTTCTCTTAGGATTTGTTGTAATTTGGTTTCATGATATTTTGTGGGAAGGTAGAGGGATGATTATAAATTCCCAGCTATTCCCTTTTTTTCTGTTATATTACCACGATTATTTCATTAAAAGTCAAGTTTTCTTTTGATTAGCTCCTGGGGAACATCTTTGTACATATTGTTCAAACTCATTCTTTCCTTACCAGTTAAACTAGCTGTGTCATAGATTTCATTTCTTGGTAGCTTCGATGTGAAATCAAAAAGAACAAAAGCCTTCCTATGAATGTGAACATTTAAAATATCCAAACAAAAGAGTATCAATTGTAAGAGAATTTTCTTTGCTTTTATAGTAAAATATTTATGCTGGGTAAGTAATACTGTTCCTGCTCAAAACTGAAATCACTAGCAAAAATCAATCCTCAAGGTTTACAGAAAGCTTCAATGTTTGCATTAAGGGTGGCTGCCAGTTACGTTCAAGTTCATTACCCTTTAGATATACAATTTCATGTGAATTAAATAAGGTGAATATTAACAAGATATATTCCAAAATAGCTATTAATAGTTAAGGCATAATTGACCACAATACACTAACTTTTACATAGGCCTGTGTTCTTGAATAATTTCAAATATTAAACATAATTTAATACATTTCATAATGTTCTCTAACATGTCTTGTTCCTTTCAAGCATTTAACACTATCCTACCTCATCATCAAGTACTGTCAAGTTATAAACTACTGTTGCTCTGCCAGGAGGAAACGTGATATTTCCTTTAACTGGACTTAAATCTTCTTCAGGTGGATTTGGGCCCCCCTCGACCTGCAAGGAAACACACAGTGCCATCAATAAATATAAAATATTCCATAAGAGTAAGAAAGCATTATTGTGATATCAGCTGACATATTTACTTAAAAAGGTTTTGCAAGAAGAATGATACTAACCTGTATTAAGTCTGCTTTTCTAATTGACAGTCAAGGCCTACAATATAATTATAAATCTTGACTATAATTACAGTAAACTACATGGTTTCTAAGAGCTTTCTCTTTTCTTCTCAACCATAATATTAAACTTGAGGAAAAAATACTTGTTTTCAAGAAAAGCATAAATGCTTTTTCTTGAGAGGAAGGTATTTAAAATTAGTATATTCTCTTACATAATGGAATCAAATACCAGTTCGACCACTGACGGTATAACCTTGGGCAAGGTATTTAACAACTGTGTGTAGCTTTTCCCTCATCTTGAAAATGAGCATAATAATATCCACTCCCCAGGCTACAGGTGAAGATTTAATAAAATCATATACTTTTTGAAAAGTATTTTTTAAGTACTCTGTGCCTGACCTCTTTTTGGTATTAAGGATATAGCAGTGAACAAGGCAAACTTCTTAAATCACCAGGACCTTACATTTAATGAAAGGGAACAACTGGAAAATAAATAAATATGTGTCCAATGATGATAAGTACTATGGAGAAAAAACCTAAAAGGGCATGAGGGACGCTGAGTGCTGGGAAGAGGTACAGTTTGCATGCAGTGATATTCAGCATGAAGCACTCAGAACAGCACCGGGCAGTATTAAGTGCTTCACAAATGTTAGCTGTAATCATTTCAACAAAAGAAAAGGCTTAAGATCCAATAAAATAACTCCAGGCATCTACAAAGAGTTGAAAACACCATAACCTGATGATGTCTTATTGTTTCTACAGCCAATTTTTTTTCCAGTTTTTGGAGGTAACTCCTGTTAACACCATCCATCAAGTGAATTTTTTTAAAGGTGGGATGTATAAAAGGGGGAAGACTGCATATTAAGTAATTTTATATATGCCTAAGAAACCCATGGGAATTTTTTAAATTTATATCCTTGAAAAGATTTATCATGAAAGTTCTATGAATTTTATATAATTTACACTATTATTGTTATTATGATTATTATTATTCAATTTGTGGTTTATTACTATCCTGTACCTAAAATGATAGCTTGTGTTTCATGTAAGCATAGTATATTCAAGTAGAAAGGAATACATTCTTATACTAAACATGACATTTAAAAGATAATGGAAGTATTTACTTTTATTTCATTTTCATTAAGGGTCATGTTTACTATAAAAGGACCTTGATTTCTAAATTTGTAGCCATCTGGTATGAACCCTAAAGTGTTAACCATATAAAATTATTTCACAGCGAACTTACCTCAAAAGTCACAGTGACCATTCCATAGGTTCCTTTTTCTCTGATGAGAGTAAGAGGCACAGATTCATTTCTGCCCCTGGGTTCACTCGCTGTGACTGAGAAAGGCTATTGGGAAGAGCAAAGACCATCAGGCACTGATTCATCAGAGGTAGGAGGTCATGCAAACTATAACATAGGAATACTCAATTTCCACAAACAAATCAATCCACATTGCACACTAAGAATGTGGAGTTTCCTAGCTTTCATTAACTGTAGCTAGTAAATGCTTAAAAGGTTAAAGTAATAGTATAGAAGAAACAAAACTAGTCAAGCAAAAGATGAAGGTTCTTGGTCTACTTCTACCAACAACTAACTGTTCTACTGAGGAATCTTAAAGGTTATCTGGTCCAAAGATGACACATTCAAATGCTCCCAGTGGTCCAGGAGGTCACAGAAATGAGTTGTGCCTTAACCTCAGCGCAGCTCCCTGGGACTCCCACTCAGCCTTGCCCCCAACCACTGTTCACTCATTGGTCAAACTGCCACTGAAAAACGGACAACTGCCAGCAACTTTCAGGACATGATCACTGAGGGGAAGAAAGAGCCAAGACTTCAAATACTGGAATGTGCTGGCATGGCTGGCTGAAACTCAGGGTGCAAGGGGAAAGTGGCCATGTTCACGCTAGCTAAGGCAGCAGGGCCCATCTCTCCAGGTGGCACTAAGTCTCAGTATCCCAGTCCATAAACAGGATCAGGAATGCCTGTCTCAAAGGGTTGTGATGAGGTTTCAATGAGATCATTCATGTCTGAGAGCTTATTCTTGTACATGACACACAGGAAGGGCCCAGCAAATGTTGGCTGTAATTATAATCATCATCATCAATGTTATCTTCATCATCAGTATAATCATCATCCTCCCAGGTACCAAAGTCAGCCTATGTAGTAACTACTGTGAGCTCAACAGTTACTTAGTTTAATTTTAATCAAACAGGGCAGGTGCTCAGTCAGAGGCTGCCTGGCAGCTCCGGGACCACAAGAATCAGGGACCTGGGACCAACGCGAGAGACTAGGATTCCGAGGGAGCTAAGATATTTAATGCCAAAAAAGGAAGAAGGAAAGAAAGCTTTAAATCAATCAGCATGTGTTTGGAGATAAGCTGGGAGTTAAGTTTAGAGAAAAGGCAGTAAGGAGAAAAATTAAGCAATTAGGAGACTGGTTCATGAATAACTAATAATCCCCTATCATTCAAATAGAAGTGATTAATTTTTATAAATGTTGATATAATGGAGGCTACAAAATGTCTCTGATATTGTCATTACCCATGTATCCTTTTCAATAAAGATACTGCAACTATAAAGATCATATTTATCTATGGCCTACCTTGTTTCAAAGACAATTTAAGGTACTAAGAAAATGACATAAATACACCAACCGAAACTGGAAAATAAATAAAAAACTGGAGAGTGTCATATTATCTTTTAGTAATGATAATTAGTAACATGATTCAAAAAGACCACATCAGGAAGGTTACTGTAGAGTAAAACTTACTTTAGATATTGGCAATATCCAATTTTACTTGAGATAAATTTTGTTTTATTTTAGAGCTAAAAACAGTTTATCTCAAGGAAGGACCCATTTTGCGTGTTTTTTTTTTTCTAAAGATAAAATCCTCTGAACACAGGTCTCGCCAGTGACACATGAATATGGAGGAAAAATAAACTTCTGAGCAAAACTGAGGGGGATGACATAAAGTTTTAATCTTTAAGAAATATTAAGGGGGGAGGGTATAGCTCAGCGGTAGACTGCATGCTTAGCATGCGCAAGGTCCTGGGTTCAATTACCAGTACCTCCACTAAAAAATAAAATAAAATAAAAAACTAATTTAAAAATCCATAAAGAAACCTAATTACCTCCCCACAACACATAAAAAAACAAATAAAAGAAATACTAATTAATAAGAAAATCTCAGGGTAGGGACTGACTATAGAATTTTTAAGAGCTATAATGTCTGCTATTCAATTGTAAGTTTAATTGGTTTTTCCAGTATTCTTTCAATATGTTTTTCTTGTCTCGAGTCATTCGAAATTTTCAAAGGAGGCTAACAAACAGACAGTGCTTTTTTACGTGGCAGTTGGGGACATCAAGCAGAAGGAACTAGGTTACAACATCTACTGCAGACTGAATGTTTGTGCCTCCCACCAAAATTCATGTTCAAATCCTAACCTCCAATGTGATGGTATTAGGAGGCATTTCGGAGGGGATTAGGTTACACGGGCTCTACCTTCTTGCACCAGATTAGTACCCTCTAAAAGAGACCCCAGAGACCTCTCCTGCCCCTTCTACCATAACAAAACACAATAAAAAGATAACTGTCTGTGAAACAGGAAGTAGGCCTACACCAAACACCAAATCTGCTGATGCCCTGATCTTGGACTTCTTAACTGCTGTAACTATAAGAAATAAATTTCTGTGGTTTCTCAGCCACCTAGTCCATGGTATTTTGTTCCTGCAGATGGAACTAGGACATCAGGGTTAGAGGCCATCAAAAGAGGTAACAAATGAATCAGGTGGAATGATCAGCAGAAAAAGATCAGGGCAAGAGATGACCATTCTCACTTCAAAGGACTCCTCACTCCAGAGAAATTTTAGGTAGAACAAAAGGACAGTCTATAGAATGTAGAATATGGATAGAGTTAGAGCAAATTTTATTTACATGTCAAAAGACAGGATGATACGAGGTAACATGAGATGTAATCAGAAAATTTAATAAACTATTATCTAGCAACCACAAGATTAATCAAATTGTAACCATACCATATTAAGTGAAATAATACCAAATGCATTGTCATTTGACAATATTGTCACAGTAACAGTCCTTGGCCAGCCAAGCTTTACATTTGCTGAAGTTTTCTAAAATAAAAGCCAAAAAATAAATTAATAAATTAAACATAATAAAAAAATTATTTTAATAGAATTTCAGTTGTTACATAATTATTCAGAATATGAATGAATATACAAGTGTAATCTTAATGCACAGATTAAAAAAAATTCAAATTAAATCAACATGGTAAAGAAGTCCCAAACAAGAATTCTTCAAAAGAGTTTTGAAAACCATTAATCACTGACTGTTAAAATAAGTAAACACTGAGTAATATAATTATTCTAGTCTCATTACTAATACAACAGAGAATTAAGTAACAATATGAAATTCTGTTCAAATGTAATTCTTTTCTTATACTATAGAAGGTGCTGAAACTTCAGAATTAGTTATTCTATAAATCACAAAGCAAAATTAAACCTAAGATATTAAAACAATTTTTCTAGTAAATATGGGGAAAGTTTGCTACAGCATTTCTATTGATATTCAACAGCAGCATAAATGAATGTGAAAAAGTGATTTACAAAAGCAAAACATGATTGCTTCAAGTATCATTTTCATAAAAATCATACCAACACAATCATTCTAAAAAACTTCTCAATGCACTTCAGAAAAATCAGCTAGCACTGTGTTAGCAGCCTCAACCTAACAGATCAAGCCATAAAGAACAATTAAACCTTCGGCTATTCAAGCATTTTTCCCAGGGGCGCTCTACTCTAAGGCACTGGGACCTCCCACTTCCATGCTTGTTTTTTGTATCCTTCTCCTTTGAACTCAGAAGTCACGGTCATTCTTTGTGCATCTGATAGCACAGGAGGGATAAAAGAGAAAAAGGGCCAAAGGGAAGACAAGGTTTTCCTGAGCATCTGTCATGGCGATTCCTGAATAAGCTGAATTAATCCAAAAACTAGCTGTAGAATCTTCTAAACAAGATTGTCTAAGGAATAACCAGACCGTGGAATTGCCAAAGAGACTGTCAATTCTGTCTTCTATGAAAATCACCACCAGTCACCTAAACTGGCTTATCTCTAGAGAAATTGATTTTTAAGCATTTTAAGATTTTTATAAGTTTAAGAGGGAAAGGAGGACTTACCTGTAAAGTTAAGTGAAAAATAAAAGTTTCATCTGGCTCTGGCAAATCATCATCACATACTGCTATGTACACTGTTCTATTTGTTTCTCCAACAGGTATAAAAGCTGCAGCATATGTGTCAAAAAAGTCTCCAGTGTCTTCTCCATACAGCTATCAATGTAAAACACAGGTCGTTCTTACATGACACAGTGTTAGGATAAGCAAAATGGATGCTAACTGGAGCAATCGACAGAAAAAATACATGACTCGTCAAGTGACACTGATGCTTACAAGATGAGATGTGCAAGAACAAAACAAGTATTTAACACTTGATAAGAAACTCCTTTAAAAGCATTATTAAAAAAGTGATTCTATACAAAAATATTTGTTTATGCTCTGGAAGGCAAAGGAATCACACAGAAAAGTAATAATTATATAGGAAAGTAATGATGTGAATTTTTTTTTCTCTGCCTCTTGATGGATCTGAAATGGATTCCAGCAAACCTCATACGAAGGCACATTGTAGCTGAAACTCTCCCAAAGAAGAGGTGTAAGTAGCCTGCCAAAATATATCAGGAAAATCAATGATTTTCCCTATCAGCTTCCAGGAAACTGCTCTTTCCAAAACTTTCAACCTGAAGTTTTATTTATATTCTCCCACACCACCAATAAAGACCCAATTCTTTTAGCATTCCAAACTTAGTAGTCATTACAAACTTTTCCTTAAAACTTTTTAAGACCTCACTCTGTAACATCAGCATTGCTGATAAGACTCGCAAGGAGGCAGGAATTATGAAATTATTAAAGGAGCAACTTCTTATGCAAATCCAAATGAGATTTCCTACATCAAAGAACTCAAAGTGAGTAACTTAGCTATTAGAAAAAATATGATTTAGTATAAATAAAAAATGAAGCACCTCTATAGGGACACTGTAGTCAATTTCTAGTTTTCATTTACTAAAAAGACTTAGTTTTAAATACTTGAGAAATCCAAGTAAGTTGTCAAAGGTGTTGCAAAACTTGTACTCATGCCTTAATATAAAAAGGGGCAAAGCCTTTCAGAAAGCATCAAATATCAAGAGCCACTGAAAGAAAGAGAAAATCACAATAATCCAACCCCTAAAATCATTTACAACTTTAACAATGCAAAATATGCAAAAACTGATATGTATGTAAACAGTTTAATAAGAGCAACATTTACAACAGTAAAAATTAGAAGCAACCTCAATGAAAAATTGTTCAGAAATGATTGGGAAATGACATCGCCATCCCGAAAAGTTGTGAAAATGATAGTGTAACCTGAAAAAATTATTAGGATACAATCAAAACTATTCGTAAAAGGTTGTACATTCAAATTAAAAATGCAATGCACAAAATCGTAATACTAGATTTCTTTCTTAGGTAGTTTTTCTCCATTGTCTCTTTTTACAGTGTTTCCCAATGTGATGATTTAACCTATTGCTTAAAAACTTATTTTTTTCGCAGGGGGGTAATTATGTTTATTCGTGTATTTATAGAGGAGGTACCGGGGATTGAGCCCAGGGCCTCGTACATGTTAAGCCTGAGCTCTGCCACTTGAGCTATACCCTCCCCCTAAAACTTATTTTTTAAAACAAAAATTCCAAGTAGTTTGGGCCTCAAATATAGCATATGACATGACTTTCTGGTTAAGCACAGACACAAATACATGTTCAAACTATCCATCCACTAACTAAGCGGTGTGCAAGATAGAGCAAGAGTTTAACAAATTCTACTTAACTTCTACTTAAGTTAATTTCTCCTTAAAAAGGAGCTCTCTGACACAACCAAGGGTTTTTTTAATTGCCATTTTTTGACTTTTAAATATTTCATATATTGTCTCTAAGCCACTTGACACAATTATAAATTTGAGCAGTGCTAACTAGAATCCAAATTACCCAAAATGAAGTGTTCTTTTACTTAGAAATACTTCTTGATATTTTCGGGTTTTGTTTTAAAATAAATACATGAACACTTTAAAATAATCAGTCTAGATCTTTAAAATGCTATTATTGTCAAATATATGTGCTACCCTGGAGCACTTTATAAACCTCTAAGAAACATGAGAGAATAAATAGTGTATCTGCAAACTGTTTATCATAATGGAACTACTCAGAATCTCAAACAGTTAAAAATATTCTTGTCACTGAAACTAAGAAATTTCAACTATTTCTATATAAACAGAAGCACAGTCATTTCTTACCGATACAACTGCAGTGACATTTGCTGGGTCTCCTATCCTTTCAATGACAAGACGAATAACTGTTGTACTTGTTTCATTAACTACAAATTCTGTTTGTCCGGCAAACCTTATTTCTGTCTCTCCAAACACAAAAGGGATGAATAAAGCTGAAAGAAGATTTACTAATAAAGATGCAGAGGGCATCCCTATAGGAAAAAAAAAAGATTTTTTTCACAAAACATACCCAATATATTTTCATTAAATTGCACTGTCTACAGATATTAACACAGATGAAAAGTTAATAAGCAACTAAGACATAAACACATCAAATATTAAGCCATCCAATTCACATGTGTGACCACAGAAATAAGTCAGAAACCACAATCCTCTTCTATGGTTCTGTTTACTATCCATAACTTAACATATTAACATAATAGTTATAACGAGCCTTAAACTTATTTATTAAATTCAGTTTTTAAAAAATTTTTTCCCTCCAATTTATTCTTAAAAATACTTGAGCAGCAGCATAAAAACTGAATTAAAGCCCCACCTTCCCCCAAATGAAACTGTAAAATACAAGCCAAAACTGAAAGTTACCAAATGGATCAATAATCTTACTGGGCGATTATCTATCTGATGATCATGAGCGAACCCCTGAAACATAAAGCAGCTGAAGCTAAAACTTCCCTGGTTATCTCTATTTTTTCCTTAATTTTGTCTTCTTTGAGAGTACTTCTTAAAAACTTTTAGATATTGCAAAGAAATGCTAATCCTTTCAGAAAACTGAAAGAAAATTTCCAGGACTTCTCCCACTTTACTGGCTAAAACACTAATACCACTTCTTAGAAAATGTCCATATTGCTTTAAAACTAAGCAAATTTGGCAAAGTGTTTTATTTCTTTTCCATAATTTCTATTGTGCTCTTCTTAGTACAATGTGTGTGTTTATGAGTCATCAATATTGTTCCCACTTTCAGCACTGTGTGATTCAAATGTTTTCAAAAGCACAACAGTGCAGAAGCCTTTGAAAGATCTGCTGTTTTGTAATGTAGATGCACCTCTAAAAATGTGAACAATTTATCTCACGGATCATTAAGATTCCAAAGGATTATGTGATCAGTCACACGAACGTAACAAGTTCATGCGTTTTAAAGAAGGGCTGCATTATGTACTCGATGAGCCAAAATGCTTCCTATTAATCTTTGCCTTGGTCAAGAAGTAATAAAATTTTCATGTATCTGGTATTTCCACATGGCTTCTCATGGCTTTATATTTAGGAACCACCAAAAGTTTTGTGAGTTTTGATATATTTTAGGGTTAAAAGGAAATTTTCTCAGTCCAGTATATTCAAACAATGCAGTCTGGGATTGCTTAATGATGCCTCACATGTTTACGGCTGGAAAATCTGTAGACAGGGATGCAGAGTTCAGACAGTCTAGGAAAAAGATGGAGACCAACAGGGACAGAGATTCTGGAGGACGGGGCCCTCTCTCTAAGAAAGCCTGCCATGGAGCTAAAAGACTTGGGAGAAGAAATAAAATAGTTCTCCCTCACCAACTGCAAACTCTTCCCCGACTTCTCAGCCAGGTAAGTGTACTAAGAGAAAGGAAAGAAAAAAGATATAAGAAAGAGAAGGAAAATGGGAAAGCCTAGGTGAAGCAGGAAAGTAAGAATTCTGGGCTAAATCAGAGACAACTGAAGATCTTTTGTGGAATGCTAAAGCCAGAATGATTTCACATCTCACGACAAATAGTGGGAAAGAAATAAACTAGGGAAGAAAAAGAGAATACAGAAGAGGGGGAAGGGGGAAGGAGGCAGGCCCAGGCCTTGGATGCATTAAAAAAGACAACTTTGGTCTATCGTGATTTTGAAAGAAAAATCTCAATTCCTTAAGCTGAAAGAAATAAGAAGACACTTAAAGTTCTAAATGAGAAAGGGTGTGAGCTATAGTATGAGAAAGGGAAATCATGAACGACTGGGAACACAAGTTCTCAAAATGTGTTATGCATAAGAAGCAACACCCACGTTTGTTCACATGCTGATTCGCAAACTCAGAAACTCTGATCCGGTGAGTTTAGGGTTGGGCCCAGGAATCTGCATTTAACAGGCAGCCCTACTGATTCTAATACAACTGATCCTTGGGATGCCCTTTGAAATACTCCACCCAAGAGTGTGAGAAAGTATGAGGGGTGTGTCTTGGAGTAGACACACAACAGACCACACTGGTAGCTTTAAGTTAATCACTGAGTTTTTCAGTGCAGTATGCTTGAACTTGCTATAGGTTTGCTCATACACTTCTCTACATACTACTATACAGTGTTTTAAGATTCCATGTATCCTGAAGAAAACCTGTAATAACCAATAGAAAGTAACCATAACAGCAGATGCTTAAATAGTGTTGTTCTAGGTACTTGACACACAATAACACATTTAATTTTCACAACATCTCTATGAAGAAGGTGCTATATCATTAACCCCATTTTATAGCTGAGTGAACTAAGGCACAGACAGATTAGTTAACATTTGCAGTGTTATTTAGCTAAGTAACTAGGCAGGATTTGAACCCAGGAATCCACCCTCCAGACTCTGTACCCGTAACCACACTAGACTGCCTCTTACATTTTACTCCTACAAGTCACACATCCCCATCTTGACTAATATGGTAGCCTATTCATGCTACACTTTTCCAAGCATTTAAATATTTCAAACTCATGCACAATAACCAAAACTACCATAAAACTGCACAATCACAAGTCTCCTAAAAGTCTGCCCCTTATTATTCTGATAAACATTACATTTATTTAACCAAAACTATGGTTCTCTTGACTACTTTAAATATTTAACAGCATCTTTTAATGTCAGGACCTATGAGCTCAAATGGTGCATTCTTGCAGTTTCCCAGACAATTAGAACTCCTAGATCTTGTGTTTAAGTCAGTAAATCCATTTAAAATTGGACCACATCAGTGTTTTGAAATTATGCAAAATGAACAAACAAGCATGATTGGAAATGCCTCAAATCATGTGACATCATTGATAATTTAATCTCCTCTGCTTTCATCTTTTCAACTTGTAAGAAAAGTTGTTGAGGCATTCAATAAAAGATAAAGAAAAAGCTTTGAAAGTGAAGTTTGCATTAGAAAACAGGCATAATTGCACAAATGCTGAATAGTTTCTTTTTTAGGGCAACTAGGTACATTTTCCTGTATCATACCAAAAAGCTACTAGCCTTTCGAACTCCCTTTATTAAACTCAGAAGACCAGGTATTAGTAACAGACACAAAACATAAGTCATTCATCTATTTCAGGTCACTTTTCTCTAATTAGATTTAATGAATGCTTTACATGACCCATCACCTACTTAAAATTTCTCCATAAAACGAATTTCAAACAACGTATGTTTAAAGATCATAATGTGCTTAATTCACATTGTCACAATCGTGAAAGAATAATTTTAGCTTTACTGAATCATTCCTCTACTCTGCAACAGCATCATATTCTAATATTCAAATCCTCTCATTTCCAGCTATCCACATTCTCCTCACACCTCCCACTCTTTCAGTATGATTCAAAAAAGAAAGAGAGAAAGAGGGAAAGAGGGAAAGAGGGAAAGAGAGAAAGAGAGAGAGAGAGAGGGAGGGAGGGAAGAAGGGAGGAAGGGAGGGAGGAAGGGAGGAAGGGAGGAAGGGAGGAAGGAAGGAAGGAAGGAAGGAAGGAAGGAAGGAAGGAAGGAAGGAAACTTCTTGCCAGTAGAGCTCTAATCTCTTAGATCTCTTAGCGTGTTAAACTAATAAATTTAGGCTACTCTCTTGCTTCTTGTTTCCTGAATTATATTATGAAGTTTTGACAGAGTTCTGATAGTACACAGTCTTGGGTTCTTGAATTTTAGTAATCATATTCAGCCTATGCAACAAGACACATAATTTTGCAGAAAAAAAAAACACTTCAAAATTAAAACCAGGAATATATTAGAGTAGCTCTTACAATGCAAACTGGTTGCTTTCAGAAGAGCAGCTTACAGTTTGGTCTAATTTCTGTATACTGAGCACCTGCTATACACTGTGTAACACTCGTTTTAATCAGAGGACACAAAGATCCACAAGAAACGGTCCTTGGCTTCAGGGCACTCACAGGGATGGGCATATGATTCAGATCAGGCCAATCAAAGCCAACAAGACACAATTCTGAGAATTTTGCTTAAACATAAGGATGCTGATTCCCTCTACTGCTGGATTCAGGATCTTGCTGACTGGGGCCAGTTTCCTGTGAAGCCTGAAAATGAAGCCAACACAGCCAAAGACAGAGCCAAGAGGTGGAGAGGAGCCAAGTCTTGATAATCAAGCTTAGGTTCCAGAATCCAGCTTTACCCTTGCCTTTTCAGTTGCTAAGGCAATAAATTACATCTTTTTTTTTTTGCTATAGCCAGCTTGGGTTGGATATTCTGTCACTTTCAATATCAATATTTATCCACTAAATTGAAATCTGTGACATTGTGAACTCATGTTAGGATATACCAAGTGGAAGATCCCTCTGTCTCTGCTCTAACATTAAACAGTCATAGTCTTTTCTAAACATTTGTGAAAGGACACCACACTGGCTTTCTTTCCTGTTTCAATGCAATTTTGCCACCATCTGTAATATTCTCCCCTCTACCTTGAAATGAACAATGACCAGTGAGGAAATGTAGGACACACAGACAAACCAAAACTGTCTTCACAACAGAACAAAGCAGGGCAGGAGAACACAAAGATTCAGTGTTCTGAAAAAGTTAACGCCCATCTGATTTTCATAAGGAATCTCAATATTATATGTTTTTAAATTAGCCTGGCATTAGTTCCTTTCTCTTACTTTTTTCCTGGATGCCTAGCTCTTTCTTCCCTTCTGAAAATCTGGTATTTGCTAATTTTATTCCTCACTTGTATTACTTAGCACACAAACATACTAAAATTCCATTTATAAAACAATATGCACCAAAACAATACATTATAATAATCACTGAATTCTAAATCCTGTTTATCTAGGATATTACCTCCCTCACATCTTGCCTCTTATTAACAAGTACGCTAGGAAAAGTAGAAAGTATAATATACTCTGAATTAAAGGGAATAGTCTTCTACTTTAACTTTTAATAAGTCTGTAGAAACAGAACAGAATAAAATAAGTAAATGAGAATAAGGACCCAATAGATGACATGTATTGAAAAACATGAGAATTCAATTGATTTTGCAGTAATCAACTTTCATATAATACCTTTCACCAATTTAAATGTTAACTTTGTCTTTTTAAGTTTCACAATAAACAGTTGCACAACCTCTGTGAATGACAGGACAAGGTGAAAAGACAAACATTATTGAAGGGATACATTGACCTTTTAGCTTCAGCTGTTGCCTTGCCAATGCCACAGCAAGCATCTTCCCATGGTGCAACCACCAGGTAATTCATACTGAAAATGTGATCCTAATGGAGCAAGGTTTTCAAGTTTAGAATTACTTGAATTCTATTACATTTACTAAAGGGCATTCTAAAACTATAGAATTACTCCTGTGGAACATGAGAAGTTTCATTTATATCATCAATTATTCAGCCTCTAAGAATTCTTAATCTGTGTTATTTGTATTTGGCAAGTACTACCAAAAAAATGGCCTTTTCCTTCTTCCATACCAGAACAGAATTTAAATGTGCAACTCTCAAAAACAAAATAATCTAATGTTACAAATTGAGGAAATGCTAAATACTTTACAATGATAAAGAAAATGGTCTCCTTATTCAGACTATAAGTAATGTTTCTTACCTTTATTTTTTACTTACTTTATAATTTTAAGGAATATATTTTACTTTATTCATCTTTAAATAACATATATACTTGTGGTACAACATTAAAAAGGAAAAAAGTAAACAGTACAAAGTAAGTCTCTCTCCCACCAGTCCACACCTGCCATATGCTGCTTCCACCCAGAGTCCATTATAGTAACCAACTTCACCTGTCTCTCAAGAGAGACTATATGCCTATATTAAGAAGTATGTCTATAGGAGAAAATTCCTGCAGCAAATTCTGTTTTCTTGTACCTATAGACTACAGAAATCAACATATTTTTTCAAGCCAGTGGTTAATAGAGAGATAGATACTAGGCTTCCATGTAGACACTCATGAGGGGAACATGTTTATTGTTTTAACTACACACCATCATCATTGTAGATCTCATCAATAAAACGACAGTTTCCACTGCCTTTTACTACACTTATCCATTCTGCCTTTTGGCTCAAAAACTGCACTGCTATTGATCTCTCCTCTTCTATCTGTGTAAGTGTATATAATTTTTTTCAAAAAAAAAAAAAGCCCTTTACCGTAAGGTTTCAGGTCATATACGTAGACCCAGCATTAAAAGTGTATACCTAAAGCTCGTATTTCCCCAATTTTCTTAAATATTCAAAGTGACTTTAATCCTGTCTGTCATGGTTTTAACCAAACATTCTAAAGTCTCCCATTAAGTGATACCAATGGTTTACTTTTATCAGTTTCATATTTTCAACTAGTTAATTTTCTTAATCATTCACCTACCTTTGCATTAATCATACATTAGGAGTCAAAATACCTGGGATCTAGTCCCTAATTGGGTGATGGTTTTAGGGGGGTTCACTGTATTATTCCTCCTACTTTTGCATGTGTTTAAAATTTTCCATAATAGAAAAGCTTTCATTAAAAAAATCTTTAAAGGCTCCTAACTGAACTTAAAATAAAATACAAACTTCTTATCATGGACCACAACACCCAATATAAACACATCTTATCTTTTCTGTCAAATACCACTCTCCTGCTTACGTACTAAGCCACACTGGTGCTGCAGAGCCTTGAATGAGCCAAGCCCTTTCCCACATCTGTGCCATGGCTGGTTGCTCTTGAAGCCTAGGATTCTCTTCTCTCCCACCTTCACATGGCCCTTTTTTAAAATCTGTTACGTTTTTGAGTAAATGTCACGACCTTTCTATTCTCTGTACGTATAGAAACTTGTCCTCTGATATCCTCCTCTCAGCCTTTTGTCTTTCATTGCACTCATCACAATTTGCACTTATTCCGTCTCTCTCCTTACAACAAAATCACTTTCAGGACAATGAACTTGCCCATCTTGGATATCTCTGCATTCCCAGCACCCAGCACAGTCCTTGGCATACAATAGGTCATCAAGATATGTTTATTCAATGAGAAAACGAGGAAGGAATAAGTTAACCCATCCTTTTAGAGTAGTGGGAAGACAGGGAAAATACAGCGTCGTAAAGGAAAGCAAGAGAGTCTCTTCCAAACTCCCTTGCCTTACTTAATTTTTATCAGGACCAAACACAGTGGTCTTAACATGGACTGTGAGACTCATAGCATGGCAACAGACATGAGGCTTATCCATATTAAAAATTTTTAAAAGTATCCAAATCTTGAAGGTAAGGAAAAACGCATGTGGCCTGTACTTTCAATATCATACTGGGCACAGATCTGCCCAAAATTTAAAGAAATGTACTTTGTTTCACTCAACAATTATTTACTACTGATAAAAGGTTTCAGACTTAGTGAAATTACATGTAAATTTAGAAATTTTCATATGGTAAAAGTGCCAATAATTTTTGTCCAGTGAAGTTGATAATCTAAAGGTCACAGTTTTATTGCCCAGTAGGACATTAACCAGCTTTATAAGTAGCCTAGAAATCTTAACATTCCTTTGTTAATTTTCTATTACATACTTAGCTCCTCAAAAGCTCTTGGAGCCAGTATTAATATCCTACTGGTTCCCTCATTAATCAGTTGAACAAAATATTTGATACGTGCTTATTTTATATCTGTACGAGTTATGCTTATAAACTTTTATGAAGCATACTTTACTACAGTAATCTGCTTTGTTTTGTTTTTTTCGGAAGTGTAACAATGACAGAACAAGTCACCCTGGCACACACATAGGACTTTGGTTCCATAACCATATCAGTAAACAATCCTACAGTTTGGACCAGTATTTCCGGGAAAAGAAACATGTCACTGAACACAAATGAGGTAAGTAAATACCTGATATAATACATAAAATCTGATTTCTATCTTATTTTCAATTATTTATTTTCCCATGAGATCATGTATTCTCATTTTCATAAGTCACCAAATAAGCAGACCACAAAAACCACTCAAGATGCTCATATTCGGATTACAAAATGCCCACCAGAGAAAAAGAACGAACAGTATACAGGTGCTTCAATTCCAGAGCTATGTGGGGCTCTCAAAGATTACAGGTTTCAATCGTGCTCTCTCAACTCCACTTTGGCAAAACGCAAAATGAAAGATTCACTATACTAAATCCTTCGAAGAAAATTCAAAAGCAGTAAATCAAGTCAAGATTTGTTCATGCAGCTGCCAGATCTGAAAGGTATCTCTGTCAAGAAGAAGTAAGACACACTTGGCTTTTTGCTCCTCTGAAATAAAAGAATCGTGTGTCTAAAGGAAGGTTTCTTGAACCACCATTAGATGGCACCCCTCCATCTTCAAAAACAATCAATAAACAACAATTTCTCAAATTGTGAAAAGAGGTCATAAGAATTTAAAGACAGACTTTTGCCACCTGTAACTCTTTGCAGACAAATGCAATTTTTAATCCTCCATTGAACTCAAACACAAAAATCACGAAAGCAACTTTCTTGAAATTGGGAGCTCACTAAAAACAGCTCTAACTAGTTCTAGTCTTTCCTCTGAGATTCAGTATTACCTAAAAAAAAGGGGGGGGGTCTCTCAGTCACTTTGTGTGGGTTTCTTTCAATTCTGTACCTACTTACTGGGTATCACCTGTTTTTACGGAGAATTGAGGCACTTTTATTTTCTAAATGAATTATTTGCATTCGTGGCAGGTAAGAGAGAAAGCTTCATGTTATAAATCCAGAGGTTTCAACTCAAAGAGACCTAGGGATGTGTGTTTTTTAGCCTAAACTGTGTTTCCAAAGATACTAAAATGATTTCTGCCAAGATCGAAAATGTAAAAATTCTGCATTTTTTAAAAAGACTATTTTGAAAAATTACGGAACTGGTAAATCTAAGTCCAGATTTTTACATGACCTCAACTGGCTGGATCTGAGCAGCAACGTTACTTAGAGTATTCGCTCTCCAGGACCTGCCAGTGTCTCCTCAGACTAGGGTCAAAAAGGAAAGTAAAATATTTCTTATATTTGTGCCATTCAAAGATGGAAAAACAGGCACAAGGGTGTGCCCACACATATTACGCATGCACACGTACACAAATTGTGGACTGCCTCCCAGCAGAGTCCCAGGAATTTTATTTTACAGGACAATGGGAAAGCATTCCTAGAATACCTCGGCTTCCTGCCATAAATGTTCAGCTCTAGCTGAACACCGCCAGCGCCCCTGGGGGCGCTGAGCCCCGAGGCACCGCTGAAGCAGAAGGTTAGTACTACCTCGGGAGTCAGACTTGGGCTCCACTCTAGTCACAGCCATCTTCCCAGCTATGTGACTTTGGACAAATCAACTCGCTTCTCTGGGCCTCGAGTTCTCTCAACTGCTAAAGGGAGGGAAAATGAAACGACAGCTGGCAGGGGAATACATTTAGTTCTTTGGCCTCGCCCAAATTTTGTTAAGATAAAGTAGTTTCTTTAAAATAACTACACTGTCTAAATATGTAATGTTCAGATAAATTAGGTAAAATGCTAGAAGATTACCTATGGACCAGCTGAATAATTCCTCTTTCCCATTTGTAAGGTAACATGCAGTCTGTTGTCACTTCCAGCAGTCATTTTCTAATTTAAACAAATTACTCTTTAGATATTCAATCTCTTCAATTAACAATTTTCAAATTTTCCACAGCACCTCATGAACTTTACAAAATTTTAATGCTAAAGTAAAAAGCTTAATTTGAGACCAAATATTCGAACACCTTCTACTCTGCCCTCAAATTCTATAATCCTCCACACTTTGAAACCTGTAAAACCTAAGACTGGATGACAAACATCTCCATTCCAGGAAATCTGAAGCCAGTGACCTCACAATATTAATTTATTTCTCCATCTGTCTCACCCACACGGAACATGTGAGAAATAGATTTCATGTCAGTGTGCTACAATGTTCTGTCTATATATTTGTCTCTAAAGGAAATCAATGAGATTAAGCTTCTTTCACTGGCTAATTACACAGAATGGTTTACAAATAAAAAGCATCATGATAAAGCTGAAAATACATTTTTATAAAGTTCTATAATGCTTGGTAAGATTACAAATATCTATCAAGCAGACCAAAATTTCCAAATGCTAAAATACTCGTCACTGATGTCATTAAACACTGTTAAGAACCCTCCAGAAGCACCACTAATGCCAGAATAAACTCATTTCAGGCTGAATTTTTACTGATAAAATTGTTAATAATATCTACCAGAACATTTCAAAATTTTAAGTCAAAGTCTGAAATTTGTCCAGTTCAGGAAAAGTCTATACAAGTTTATCATTAATAGATCAGTGAGATAGGTCTGTGCTATAGAAAACATTATGCAAGGTCTTCTGATTTTTAATTATAAATACTGTATTTGTTAGGACTGATTTAAACTTACCTTTACAGAGAAGCAAATGCCTTATAACATATTGACTTTACTCTTTATTGCTTTCATGAATATCCTATGTAACTGTGTCTGTAATTTTCTCAAAGCATTCTTTTTAGCTCATCTAATTTTTTTCTTCTCTTACCTTACATTTCCACTCTTTTGGGGCTTTTACGGTCATGATCCACTGCCTACACATGTTCCAAAATTAAATGGTTCTCTTCTTTCTTCCTCTTAATGAATAAAGTGTTTGTTTTTGTGGTTTTAAACGGAGCCCAAACTTTGTTTCAGTACTATGCTGGGGATTGGGAGGATAACGGAGTTGGATGTGATTACAATTTTCTCATGGCTCTGATGTGATGAAAATTATTAATTCCTTGGGATCCTTAGTATATAACAAGTATAAACCAGTCTAAAACACCCAGTGTGCAAATATATCACCATGCCATTATTTCTCCAAGTTATATGCTATCCAAGACTCCACGTACCACATTGGAAAAAAGTCCAGTTTCACCTCCTGGAGGTCCTTTATTTATATGCTCCAAGAATTCCAGTGCTTATGCACTCTTAAAGGAGGTCCGGTGTCTCCCAGTCCCGAGGCTTCAGCTGCCCCTGAGCCTCAGAACCTGGTGCTCTGTCTGCACCTGGTCCTCCTCCATCTGCTGGGTCTGCTGTATCAGGCTGTGGCCCTACTGCCACGTAGGCCCCAGCTCCTGGCCATGACACAGGTCAGCATTATTTTCAGAGGAGTGTTACCTACTGACTATACCACTTCTTCAGTGCTATCTTCAGCCCTCAGAGTCCCTAACCAGCTCCGTCCAGCCACAGGGCTTAGTGTCAAGTCCTCTTAAGAGTGTAGTCTTTTCATTCACGTAGACAGGTTTGAAAGAGCTTAAAGGAAACCCACGTGTGGCATGTGGACCCTACTGATGTGCTGTAGGTGTGTCTAACATTCATTTACCCTTCAACAACATTCAAAAAATACTTACTGAGTCTCTACTAAGCACCAGGCATCGTCTAAGGCCTGAGCACGCGGCAGTAAACATGACCAAAACCAACACATTAGAATAGAATTTCATTTGGATTTTTCTCCTACGTAAAGAAAAGGTAAATCTTCATTAGATCAGTTTTTGCCACCTTCTACACTAGTGTGTAAACAGTCACTGGAAAATGAATTATACATCTTAGTAAATTCAAAATTAGAGTAAGGTTTATTCTTCTTTGCTTTCATTACTGTATCCGAATGTCCATCAATATTAACTGCCTACCTTTAAAATTTTATACTTCGAACACTTTAGGGGTTTTATTTCCTTTCGCTCAAAATTCTCTCTTCCTTCATTACGACAGACTATTCCCAAAATGGAACGCCCATATTCCTAAGAATAATCCAACCACATATGTTTGGACCCTATTCTTTGGTGTTTCTTTAAGACCTTACTCCTAACAGTCTACCTCCCCTCTTCCTTCCCCTCTCCTTTCCTCTCTCCCGCCCTCCCTGTGCCCCAAATGCAGTCTTCTTACCTACAAATAATTCCCTATCCTCAGCCTTGCCTCCTCTTCAAGCTTCTCCCTCAACTCTATCCTTTCCTTCAATATCAAATTTAAACTTTCCCTCTGAAAGATCTCAACGTTTCCTAGTTCCTATAAAAGATTCCCAATTCTAACTCCTAAACTCTCATATAAGCTCCAATCAATATTCCCCAAAGTGTACTCTGCTCAATGCTATGCCCACATTTTGACCAGACTAAAGAATTTTGCTGTGAATTATGTGTAAGAAATAAATTTGTATGGATACTGTACATACCTTCCTAAATACTTAAAATACTTTAAGCAAATAACAAGCACCAAAAAGACCTAAACAGAGACTTAACTTTATTTAATACATTATTTCCCAAGCCTATAACAACCACAGAACAATATTCCCTTATTGATATCTATGTACATCCTGCAGAACTAGACTCATATTGTCAACTACCTAGACACTTCCATCTAGCTACCCCCCAGTTTCCAGTAAGCTACACTTCCCAACCTTCCCCCTCTGTCCCCTGCCTCTGCATCCCCATAGCAGAGACAAGTTGAGCACTTCTCTTTTATAAATCGCTTATAATATTATTCTTTGACTTGAAATCCGTCATCTACTACTCTCTGGTCTCCTTAAGGGAAGTCATGCTTTATTTATCTTTGCATCCTCCTCTGCATTGAGCCTAATCATATTTCAAATCATTGATCAATACTTTTTTAATATATATTTAAAAGAAGAAAGTACAGATAATCCTTGAACAACATGGGTTTAAACGGCATGGGTCCACGTATATGCGATTTTTCAATAAATACTACAGTACTACACAACCTGTGGCTGGCTGAATCCACGGCTGCAGAACCGCAAATACAGAGGGCTGATGATGGGGACCTGAGTATCCGCAGATGTTAGGATCCGCGGTGGGTGCTGGAACCAATTTCTCGCAATACTAAGGGATAACCGTATATCACACAGATTTATAAACACTAGTTTTAAGGTCACACTGCTTAAGTTAAATCCAGGTTCAGTCCTTACTCTCTGCGATAGCTTGGCAAGTGGCTTAGTGTCTCTGAAGCTCAGCTGTATCTAAACCTCAGATTTCTCATGAAAATGAGAGATTACATCATTTATGTCAAAGGCTAGTTGTGAGGATTAGATGAAATAATATGTAACACTCTTAGCACACTGCTTAGCTGAGAGTACCTACTCAGTAACTGTGCATTATTTTTCATTCACCCAATTCATATTAACAAAGTCATAACCTCCACAAGGATGTATCAAGAAGGACTTCAGGCTGAAATTATTTTTAGCAACTAAGACAAGAATTCACTTCAAATGTCACTGATTAGTTGACTTTTTAAATCATTTCTAATTCCCAAATGGCTAGTTAAGTAATGAGTCATTAGCAGGTATGCCTTTCCTTCAGCAGGTCTCTAGTTATTTTGGCCCTTTATATTGGTTTGCTTAATCCCTCTCTAATTTAAGGTGAACAATTTTAACTACTTTGTCAATATAGTAACAATGGTAGATAATCTTTGTGCAAAGCCCCATTTTTTAAGAAATAATATATGAAAGCAATATGAAGTCATTAAAAATCTTTTATAAAAAAATTTATAGGCATGAGAAAATGTTCCCAGATAAAAAGTAGGACAAATACAATATCATATTATGATAGCATATTTAAGTGTCCATTTTCACAAATAACAGTAGTTAAATGAATACGTAACATGGGTGATATGAGTCTACTATTATAGCAAGTCGGAATTAAAGTGCATTATTCCACTTCAAAATTGGATGGAGCCACTTGCAACAAGTTATAGATAGATGCAAAGTCTTTACTACTCCTTCCTTGAAGGTGGAATCTAATTCCTCTTTTCTTGAATCTTGGCCTTAGTGATTTGCTTGACCAATAAAATGCAACAGAAATGTGACATTCTGGATCTTCTGAGGCTACGTCATAAACTGTTTTGAAACTTCTGCCCAGTCTTTTTGAAATGATTGGCCCAGCGGAAGCTAACCATGACTTAGGACATCTGACTCCCTTGATTGGGGCTGGCATGTTTTGAGGAAGCTCGAACTAGTCATACAGAAAGGCTGCATGGAAGGAGAGATACTTGGACAACTTCTAGTTGTCCACACGTCATGTCCAGACATGACATCACAACCCAGACCAGCGTGTGAATGACCTCAGCCACTATCTAGCTTTAATTCTACGGTGGACCCCAAGCAAGAAGAGCCCCTAAGCCCTTCTAAACCCAGAGCTGTGCAAGATAATCATAAATTAATTTCAGTCACTAAGTTTTGGGGCAATTCACTTATACAGCTATAAATAACTTCAGTATCTCTGTTCATGATCCTGCCATTTTAATATACATTAATTCCCCAAATCTAATGTGTGTCATTTTAATTCTCATTACATAATTATTTAAACTAATGAAGAATATATTATGAAATATCATAGAGCATATTTTAAATGAATTTTATGATGTAATATGTTAATCTAAAATAAAATACTTTACATAAAAAATAAATACTAACCATACAAATACATTTATGTATACAAGTGAGTGTCCACATAGAAAAGTACTGGAAGTACAGTGGTGAACTTTAAGTAAAAAAGTTTAAAGATATTGTGCTGTTTCTTTGTCCTTTTCTATGTTTTCCCAAGTCATTGCATTTGAATATGTTTTACTTCGGTCATTTCTGATTCTGTTTTTGAAAAGCAAAATACCAAGAAGTAGAAGTCTGAAACTAAACCCTAAAACTAAGATCATTTAACACACCCAACCTAACACTAGAACTGTAGATACAAACTACAATCCAAGAATTACAATCCCAGAATTACATGAATGTATCAAAATAGGGAACTTCTAGATATGTTCAGTACCTAAGTGTTTTTATAAAATAAAAAAGGTTGAAATACCATTTAATTAGAACAAGAATATCGACAAACAAATCTCTCATCATCTTTGTACTTTTCCTAAGCTCTTTTCTTCCTTATTTTCCATTCTCCATTTTCTTCTTCCAGGGGCAATGAATGACTTGAGAACACAGTTTCCCCCACACACATGAATTTCACGTCCTTCTATGAAATCCTTTACACCCAAAACTTTCCTTTGAAGAAAATTCACGAGTGAAAAGGAAGTCTTCAATAGAACTCACTGTGTGTATAAACTTCCGTATCTTTCATCTCTTGATTTTGCCTGAGGAGATCTGGTGTCATGAACTGAAATACAAGGAGATTTTTCTGATAATGCAATGACTGTCTCAGACTTGCTTCTTTTTTTATTTTGCCTTTGATCAATGCGTCCAGGGTATAGAATACTTTGAAGTTATACCACCCACTTTGCCCTCACTTTCTAGCATATAATTGTCCCTTCCTTCAATCATAAAATGTATCTAATTAATTGGCTTTTTTTAAAAAAGATGTATCATTTTTCTCTGTGTTTTTTTACAATTCATGAAAAACAAAGTTTCTTAAGTCTTATTTTATATATATACATATTTTTATTGAAGTATAGTAAGTTTACAATGTGGTGTCAATTTCTGGTGTACAGCACAATACTTCAGTCATATAGGAACGTACATATATTCGTTTTCATATTCTTTTTCACCATAGATTACTACAAGATATTAAATATAGTTCCCTGTGCTATGCAGTATAAACTTGTTTATCTATTTTATGTGTATTAGTTAGTATCTGCAAATCTAGAACTTGCAATTTATTCCTTCTTATCCCCTTCCCCCTCTGGTAACCATAAGTTTGTTCTCTATGTCTGTGAGTCTGTTTCTGTTTTGTAAATAAGTTTACTTGTCTTTTTTTTTTTAGAGTCCACATATCAGTGATATTATATGGTATTTTTCTTTCTCTTTCTGGCTTATTTCACTTAGAATGACATTCTCCAGGTCCATCCATGTTGCTCCAAATGGCATTATTTTATTATTGTTTATGACTCAGAGTATTCCATTGTACAAATATGCCACAGCTTCTTTATCCAGCCATCTGTCAATAGACATTTTGGTTGTTCCCATGTCTTGGCTATTGTAAATAGTGCTGCTATGAATATTGGGAGGCATGTGTCTTTTTGAATCAAGGTTCCCTCTCGATATATGCCCAGGAATGGAATTGCTGGATCGTATGGTAAGTTTATTTTCAGTTTTTTGAGGACTCACCATACTGTTTTCCATAACAGCTGTATCAAATTACATTCCACCAACAGTGTAGGAGGGTTCCCTTTTATTCAGACCCTCTCCAGCATTTCATCATTCATGGACTTTTGAATGATAGCCATTCTGACTTGTGTGAGGCAATACCTCATTGTAGTTTTGATTTGTATTTCTCTGATAATTAGCAATTCTGAGCATTTTTCCTGTGCCTATTAGCCATTTGTATGTCTTCATCGGAGAAGTGCTTGTTTAAGTCTTCTGCCCATTTTTGTATTGGGAAGTCTTATTTTTCTAACTTTAAATTTTAACTTCATCCTATTTTAAATCCAGATTTCCATTTAAACTTACAAAATCAACTGAAAGGGCTGAGGTCATGAGAAGTTAGTTAGATCAGGAGTCAAAGTTTTACAAGAAATGGCTTACTTGAATTTCTCTTCTAACTTGGACTTGCTTTCCCATAATCATAGCACATCCCTGCCCACTCTAAATATCTCCCATTTCCCTAAGTTCAGCTACCCCCATAACTCCTTATTCACTTGTGATTTAGAATATACTGGAAGCACTGCAACACAAAACATGACTGACAGGGCAAGTGGTCAATTCCTGCTTCTTGAATCACCTTCTCATGTGGCCTCCTGATGCCACATTCATCTGGTTTTCCTTCATACTCACTAGGTCCCCTTCAGCCTCCTTTGCTAGATCCCTGTCTTCTTCCCAATGTCTACGTGAGCAAATATTCCAGATCCCAGGCCCACGCCTCTTCTCCACCTGCACTCACTCCCACTGTGAACTTCTTCACCTCACTGCTCTAAACACAACCTTCCAGATTTACATCTCCAGCCTAACTTCTCCCCTCAATTTCAAATTCATGTAGTCAACAGATTATCTGACATCCCCAGGTGTAGGTAATTGTTTAATCTAATTTTTATTTTCAGAATATATAGTGCACTTACATGCATACAGGCTTAAACTTACACTACAACAAGGTATATTTAGAGAATTCTCATTTCCATCCACCTATTCCTTTTCTTCCCCTATAGATAACCATTTTTACCAGCCCTCAAATCATGTTGCCAGTGTTTCTTTTGCAAACAACTATATACTAGGCACACAAAATGAAACAAGGTGACTGTATTATTAAGTGGTGATATAATCACACAGACAAAATAATTATTTCTAGTGCCTTTAGAACATAGTATTTTGAAGGTCTGACCTTAGCAGAATACATTCAAAGGACAACTACAGCTGCAAAAAAGCTTATATTTCATTCAATATTCTTATTGTCAGTGGTTAATATCAGTATTATTATGTTTAAATTAAAATTTTATACTGTAGAATATACATTTTGGGATCATATTTTATATGTAGTAGAGAACATATTTTGAAACCATGTTGTAGGATAGAGCAAATAATAATTAAGAAATGACAATAAAGCCAAAGAAATTATGCAAGGTCTCTATAAGGTTAAAGTTAAGTTGGAAGTAGCACTAACACCTCATGACTTTTTTTCTTTGTAAAAATAAGTATTCCCTGACTCTGACCATTAAAAATGCTTCAAAGTAATGACAAATCAGTAACACTAAGCAGCAGTAGTGCCCAGATTTTGGTCTCTAAACACCATTCCCCACTGGAAGGAGCCAGGGCTCCTTAGAGGGATAACTGATGTCAGGGGAAGGAAATACACAAAATGAACCTGAACATCTTATACCAGAAAGGAAACCACTGAAGATTAATGAAGTCATTCAATGGGACACAAGAGGAACATGAAACGGTTCCACGAGCCAAAGACTAAGCTTTTGGGGCATCTAAAAGGGTAATGACTGCAACTGTCTGAAACACAATGAATGTATAAATCCTTATGTTTATAAGGGTACTAAAACCTATCTCATTGGTGATCAGTTAGGGCAACTGAAAGCAACAAGGGCATCAACGCCTTACTCTGAAATTAACATTTAAAGGGGAAGAATTAAATATTTATCCTGTATATCCTGGGTAAATTCCTTTTCAGAGTAACCAAACAGCCTAGTTAAGGAAAAAGGTTTTCCTTACCCAATTCCAACTAATGTAGCAAGAATTAGAAAAGCACCTGTTTGCAACTCCTAATACAATAATTAAGAAAATAAAATAATTAAGGATATTCATGGATGAAACATTTAGCAAAAATCAAAAAATGGATTAAAGACTTGAAGTTTAAGACCTGAAACCATAAAACTCCTGAAAGAAAACATAAGGGGCAAGCCCCTTGACAATGGTATTGGCAATGTCTTTCTGGATATGACATCAAAAGCAAAGGCAACAAAAGCAAAAATAAGCAAATGGGACCATATCAAACTAAAAAGCTTCTGCTCAGCAGAAGAAACCATCAACAAAATGAAAAGGCAACCTGCAGAATGGGAAAAAATATCTGCATATCATATATCTGACAGGGAGTTAATATCCAAAATATATAAAGAACTCATATGACTCAATACCAAAAAGACAATCTGATTAAAAACAGGCAGAGGAAGTGAATAGACATTTTCCAAAGATACAGAAGTGTCCAACAGCTACATGAAAAGGTGCTCAACATCATTAATCATCCGGGAAATGCAAATCAAAACCACAATGAAGTATCACCTCATACTGTCAGAATGGCTATAAACAAAAAGACAAGAGATAAGTGTTGACAAGGATGTGGAGAAAAGCAGTTGTGCACTGCTGGTGAGAATGTAAATCAGTGCAGCCACTATAGAAAACATGATAAAGATTCCTCAAAAAAATTACAAATACAATCACGCTATGATCCAGGAATTCCACTTCTGCATATACATATCTGAAGGAAATGAAATCACTATCTCAAAGAGATATCTTCCCTCCCATGTTCACTGCAGCATTATTTAGCCAAAACATGGAAACACCCTAAGTGCCCATCAATGAATGAATGGATAAAGAAAATATAAGATATACAATGGAATATTATTCAGCCATAAAAAAGAAGGAAATCCTGTCATTTTGACAACATAGATGGACCTTTAGGACTTTATGTTAAGTGAAATAAGTCATAAAAAGAAAAATACTATACGATCTCACTTATATGTGGAATTGTAAAGAAACAAACTCAGAAACAGAGAAGATTGTTGGTTGCTAGAGGGGAGAGGAGAGGTAAGAAATGGGTGAAGGTATACGAAAAGTATAAACCCCCAGTTATAAAATAAGTCCTGGGGATGTCATGCACAGCATGGTGACTATAGTTAACAATACTGTATTGTATACTTGAAAGTTGCTAAGAGAGTAAATCTTAGAAGTTTTCATTACAAGAAAAAAAACCGTAACTATATGAGATGATGGATGTTATCTCAATTTACTGTGATAATCATTCTGCGATACCTACATGTATAAAATCATTATGTTGTACACCTTGAACTAACACTATGTTATATGTCAATTGTATCTCAATAAAGCTGGGGTCCGGGGAGCTGTCAACGGGACACCTGTGAATGGAGAGACTGGGCTTTCACCACGCAAACTCGCTGATGACTCCCAGTGTCACTCACGTGAGAGAGCCAGATGTGACACCACATGAAGTTTAGAGCACCACCTTCACAGCACTCTTGCCCAAGGAACAAAACCTGAATTCAACAGCAGCTGTAAAGCTAGCTCTCAATTTACTAGTGACAAAAAAAGGGGATAAACACATTAAGTAGTCCAAAGAGAAAGAAACAATCAAATCCAGAACAAGGATATTCTAGGGGACAAATGACCCCTAGAGGTTCTTCAACAAATCAATAGCACAGGGGAAAAGGGAGATTCAAGGAGACTGTGAGAGACTGTCAGACAGAATTATCTAGGAATTATTTATATCCTAATCATTAGAGTCAAATTCTAAAAAGATATTTTTGAGACAATCAAGGAAATGTTAATACAGACTCATTACTGAATGAGACTATGGAATTATTGTTAATTTTATTAGGTAGGATAATAGCATTGGGGTTATGTAAGAAAACACTCATATTTTTTACAGCTTCATTTTGTGAAATTTTGAGATTCATGAAACCAAATCTTGAAAATTGGCAATTCTGGGTCGTGAGTGTAAAGGGGTTCATTTTACTGTTCTCTGCATTCATGTGAATATCTGAAAGCTTTCATAATAATACATTTTTACTGGCAAACCCACATAACAATCAAACGTTTAATCTTAATTTAACACTAACTCTTCTTTTACCCCGATCAGGGCGTGCTGCAAGCTGGTGGCTTACAGTGGGCGAAGGGGCTGTGTCCTCTTCTCTTTGTCCATCTAGAGTTCACCCCTCCCTCAGCTGGCCAACTGGTTTCCCATCCCCACTGTGGGCAGAGCAAGGCGGGAGTCAGGACTGAGGAGAGGTACGAGACAGGTTCTTACTTGATGCGACTGTCATGAGACGACTTTGTCTCCACAGCCTGGCTGAGCTCTTCCTGTGGATCCTTTTGCAGGTTCCACAGAGGTTTCACTGCTGAGCCCCATCAACTAAATCCCCCAGAGGCAGGCGGTGCTTCTCTTTCAGCTGGCTAATCCAGATCCCCGCTGGCTCCTGCCCCGGCAATATACTCACAGCAAATTATTACTGGGCTCCCCTTGCCGCCTCTTAGGCAAGATCCCTTTAACACGACCTCAGGCTGACATCCCTATTGTGAGAGCCACAGCTGGCCCTGGGGCTCATCTCTCTTTGTGCAGCCGTGGGAGGGGATGCCAGTCAGCCCAGACACATCCCTCCATCCTGCTGCCACAGGCCACCTTAGCTCTCTCGGGAATCACTCAGGAAATTTTTTGCTCTGGTCCTCCCCCACAAATCAAACTCCCCAAGGAGAACTGAAGCCCTCCTCATCACACTTGAACAAGGCACAGATACCCATGGGACAGGGGCTGGTCACAGCACTTGCACGGCTCTCCCAACGTAAATTCTGCTCGGAAAACCCTCTCTCAGACTTCACTCTTTCGGATTTTTTATATATATTACATGAAGAAATTCCTAAACTATGCAATTAGTTTCTGTTGTCTTCTTTGAAATTCTGAGTCTCGATAATTTCTTACAGCTCATTTTAACATTTGATATTCATATTTCTTGGTGCCTCAGTTGAAAATTCCTATTTAAAAATGCATGAATATATTGCCTTCAGGAGGTCGAAGTGGCTTTTTTTCCTTTTAAGTTACTCAGAAGCCACACCCTCTGCCAAACTGCCATCACCTCAACAAAGGAGTCCGTCACAGCTACTTTTCTTACTACTTTGATGAGTAACAACAGCAGTGTAGTGGTTTTAAAATATGGCTCCACAGTTTTTTGACACTTTTCCACTGACAGATGGGCTATATGTCTCCTATGCTTAAATCTAAGCTCTCTGGCCACTTGTCCACGGAATTCAGTGGAAGTGAATACAGTACTAGCTTCCAGGCCCAAACCTTAACACACTGGTAGCTTCCACTTCCTGTCCCTTAAATAACACTTGCTCAGGGAACCTGATCACCACACTGTGAGGAAGTGCAAGTCTCCCCTTGGTGTGGCCCACATGGAAAGGAGCCGACAGCCAGCATCAACTTGCCAGCCATTACGAGCAAGACACCTTGGGAGAGGATCCCTAACCCCACGCAAGCTGCCCCAGGAGACACTGTGTGGAGCAGAGACAAGCTGTGCCCACCAAGCCCCATCCAAGTTCCAGACTCGTTAGCAAAATAAGTGGTTATTTTAAGCCATTAAAATAACCATTAGAGTGCTTGGTTATAACTGAAGCATATATAACTGGGGGCTCCTCTTCAAGGAAGAGCATCAAATTAAATACAAAATTGTTAGGGGCTGTTACCTCTCTCTGCAATCTCTGGCTTTCAGCCTTTCTATGTCCTTATGTTTAACGTGTGTGTCTTATAAACAGCATGTAATTAATTTTTTTTTGTCTCTTCTGGTAATCTATGTGCTTGTCTGAAGAGTTCAATTCATATTCATTCACTTATTATAATTAACCTTACATTTAGATTTTTTTCTGTCATATGATTTTGAAGGGTTTTTTGCCCTGCTCTTACAGTTTAATTTTTTCTTCTTTCTTTCCTTTGCTGTGCTTGTGGATGCCTTTGTTTGTTGAGAGAGTTCATTTTTTTCTTGTAAACTTTCAAAGGTTTAAAGTTAATACCCTCACCTTACTGGCAAACAATGAAAGGATCTTAGAATGCTTAGCCCAATCATCTGTCCCGCAAGCCCCATTATCACGCTAATTTCGCTCACAACATAAGCTACAGCTTGTTTTACTTAACTCTCAGTATTTAACATTAGACTTACAGAACTTAAGCACTCACATTTTCTTCACTTATCCAAAAGTGTACTCTCTACTTTTATCAACATTCTTTACATCTTATACCCTTCTGGGGTCACTTCCTTCTTTCTGAAGTTCATGAGATAATAGGAAAATACTACTGAAATATTACTGATGTCTGTTACTAACAGATAAAATAGATTTCAAGGCAGAAAGCATTACTACAGATAAAGACAGTCATTATACAACAACAAAAATATCAATTTACCAGGAGATACTATAAGCTAAAACATAGCTTCAAAATATATAAAACAAAAATTGCCAGGGGGAGGGTACAGCTCAACTGGGAGAGTGCATGTTCGGCATGCACGAGGTCCTAGGTTCAATCCCCAGCACCTCCATTAAGTAAGTAAGTAAGTAAGTAAGTAAGTAATAAATAAATAAATAAACCTAGTTACCTCCCCCCTCAAAAAAATCGCTAGAACCTCAAAGAGAAGTGAGGAATTTATATTCATATTCTCTTTCTCTCTCTCTCTGTAGTTGATATACCAGATTCACAAAAATTAGGAAGGATATGGAGGATTCTAACCACACAGTTAATAAGCTTGGCCTGATGATCTGACGGGCATATGGAATATATTCCCAACAATCAGAGAATACACTGTTCTTTTTAACACACAGGAAAGGTTTACAAAAACTGACAATTAATTCCAAAAATTGAATATCATACAGACCTTTCATTCTGAATACAATAAAATTCATTGATAAACTGACACTACCTAAAACCAAAATTAAAACAGTGTCACTCAGAAATTTTTAAAAAACAAGTCCTAGAAAAACTCATAAGTCAAAGCAGCAATCATGGAAACAGGAACCTGAATGATGTAAAATCTAATTTGAGGGTTCGTGGAAGGCTTTGTCAAGGAAGTATTTACATTAGAAAATAAAAAGGCTAAAGATTAATGTGCTAAGGATCCAAAATCAACCTACAAAGTAAAAAAAAAAAAATTTGAGGTTGGAACTTGAGCTCTCGTAGCTTTGAGGTAAATTTAAATCCTCTT